>NW_026460281.1:0-73139 GCF_021730395.1 Mercenaria mercenaria | reverse complement strand
ATTCAGACCCCTAGCTCTAAGGTCAAGGTCACACTTAAAGGATAATGTTAACATAGTCTGTTTCTTGTGAGATCCATAACTCTCATACATGTTCTTGATAATGAGATAACGTCTCTGTGTGTGCGTTTTGACAGTAAACACACTGAGATATGTAACTAATATATAATTGTATAAGTTACAAATACCTTTATAAAGAAACATCAACCATGTTCATATAGACCTGTGTTTGCATCCTTTTCTCAGTTATTCAACTGTGGTGTAAGTCTGTCCAGCTGCAAATATTAACACCTTGGTTTGTTTTTCCACTGGAAAATGTTGGTCAGGTACCACTCAGAAAATATACGAAAATGTACATGTATTTTGTTGATAACAGCTATATATCATCATGTCTACTGAGATGAGTTTGTTACTGTAGAGTGATCAGCTAGGAGAAAATATCCAGACAGTCATTTTATTTGATGAAAAAAATCACCACTTGGAATATACTAGTTCTTGTTAATAATAATTTAACTCGTGATTAATGGAAACGTTCAAAATGGTCATTTTCTTAGTTACGTTAAGTTCTGGTGTTACATCCACCGTTGATAACATACATTTCGATGAAGTAAGACTTTTTTTAATTTTATTTAGCAACAAATGGTCTGGAGCACTTGCTTTATTCAATATTGTTTTTTTTTCTACATGTTCTTACGTTCATATGACCAAACTGCTATTTTGCAGAAAAATATTTTTTAGCCGAAATCTGGAGTCCAGACCCTTAAATAACTATAATATTGATTATTACATGACTTTATTCTATTGTTTCTCTGATTGGCTGAAAACCTGTTCGAAAAGTAAGGAGTACATATCATATCAACTTACCTTGTGTTATAAATAGTACGAAAATAAAAATAGATCGAAGTAGGTGCTTGGAAAACCAATATCAACCTGATTTGGTCTAAATTTATTCCTTATTTCTGTATTAAAGATACAATTGTAATAACAAGACTGACTATAAATTTATTCATGAAATAAAATAATTATTGACTTTTTCATAGGTTGATATCAGGATTTATCAACCCTCAGAAAATTATATTCACCTCGCCTTCGGATATCAACCTATGAAAAAGTCGATAATTGTATATGGATCTTTTGCATAAAGTAAGTGTACTTGTAAACATTGTCGTCTATCGAACCAGCTGTCTTGAATGGAAATATTTGTATTGTCATTTACCCATTTAAACAGCAATTATTTTCTTCTTTTCCAGATACCACAATAGAATTTTGCTGACAAATTCAGAACTACCATTTTCAATTTTGCTTGCTAAATTTACAAAAACAAATCTGAAAATACAGTGAATTAATTTCCAGAATCATAAATTCATCAGGGTTTAAAAGGACCAAACAAATCCTCAGATTTACCCATCTACTTAAATATTATAATATCATAAAGCATTATAATAAGCCTTACTGCATATTAGATTTTGAACTCCATTTTTATTAAAACATACTGATTGAATTCATTCATAATATTCCAAATATATTAGCCCATTTCAGTTTTGCATTTATCACCTAATTCGCACAGTTTAGTAATGTGATGAGAAAAATATCAAAACACATGGGACATTCAATTTTGTCATGTCATTTATGTATATTAATGTTGACTGTAGTTCAGTGAGATCTGTAATTCAATCCAATTGCTACAAACAAATACTATATCGTCATATGAGCGCAAAAACTGGATAACTGACATTTTTTTTCAAAAATCACTTTTTTGCATATTTTAGTCCAAAATGATGTCATACATAAGCCCACCATTTATTTTTTCAAGTTTTTATTTAAAAAACCCTTTTTTCAGAAGTTTGCAAAAACCTGCTATCTGCAAACCAATTTTTAATAAGAGCAAAAACAGGACAAGTGCACTTGGCTTGTTTTTGCACTCATAAAATATCATATAACTGCATCAATTTTAAATGCAAAAATAAATTAAGTGCACTTAACCTGTTTTTGCAGCAATGATTTGTTAAAAGACGTTATAACAGATAGGCAAACAAAACAGTAAATTTGCATTTTATTATAATTTTAACATTAAGAGTTTGAACACCAATCTGTACTGCTTACTGATCTTAATTTGTTTTTTAGCTGAAAATAATTTTTGTTATACATATGTTATTCAGCGCTGACAAGTGCGATAAAGGCGTACATTCCATACTATATTGAGTAATTTGCCTAAGTACAATTTAATGAAAAAGCTAAATGCAAGTCTCTTTGATTCTAGTAATATAGTTATAAACTTGTCTGAAAAAAAAAATGGTTTTCAGTTTTCATATACATTAATTATATAATTGATACCTAAAAGATAAATGAGACTTAAAGGGACAAAACCGGCCAAAATTCTATGTTGATCGGGTCGTTGCACGCTTCCATGGAAGAAATTAATTGTATTAAACTAGAGGACAGTAGGTCTGTTTTCTTCTCTCTCCTGGACTTCAGCTTAATATAATATATACTACCGATACCAGATTTGCAAGCGTATTGAGCAGAATTTTCTAAACATTTGCTCTGGGATATGAATTCTATGCTTTAAAACATGTATGCTTGCAGTTTATAGGAACAATGGTGAATTGGGTGCATCCCTGAATGAGATGTATGTATACTAAGATGTAGCAGGGTGTGGGAAACTCCTCGAGGGGGGACCCATCCTGCAATATTTTTGTAACTTTTAAACACGAAATCCTACATTCTGCTGAGTTTTTAAGAGAAAGTCATTTCTGTCATTTATAGAAGTTTCACAGGGTTATTCGTTTCACTTGAGAACAGTTTGTATTTTAAATGGAAATTTTTATCATCAAACAAAGAAAAAATCAAAACAATGAAGGGTGCTCGTGATGTTGGAGTGCCTAAGGTATTAGACCCATAATAGAGTACCTCCTTTGACTGCAATTATACCTACTTTGCAATTTTCAGGTGGGTGGGAGGGGGACGGGGGGGGGGGGGGGCAAGGGGTACATCACTTTAAGTTTTGGGGTGGTCCGGGGTATAGTAACCCCTATTTATAGTCTACCCCAGACCACCCCAAAACCTTTATGTGATGTTCCCCTTTGGTTTAAGCCCCACTTGGACCAACTATTTTTTTTTTCCTTATATTTTCATTTTTTATCTTGTAAGTATTTACTTATTTCAAGACTTATTTTGATTTATTGTACAAATTGTATTTATTGTACTCTGAAATAGTAGGGGTACAGTTAGACATCTTCAAAATACTAAGTTACATGCAGTAAAAGTTCTCTATTTTGCATATACTCTTAGATGACATATTGTGGAAGAAATGTAGGTAGGTTTTACTTCTGTCCCAAGGCTATTTTTAAAGGAAGTGAGCAAAATTCAAAACAGACCCACACGATTCGACCTTAATTTTTCAATTATGGAGTCAGAATTCTGTCTCATTAACTCTGTTTACTTAAGGCACCCTAGAAATAAAAAATATATTGACAGTTTTAGTTTGTGTTTTATAATTCTTTACCTGTCAGGTCCAATAGTTTGATGTTTATTTTATCAAAATTAATGGTAAAATGAATTCTCTGCGAACGTTTTGAATAGTGGCCATCACTTTGAAATTTGTCTCTACTTGAGCTTGAGGAACTATCATGAATTATATAAAATTATAAAAAAAAAACTGCACAGTAAAAGTTGATTAAAAGTTGCAACACAGTGGACAAACACGGTCAATTTTATGAATATACCAAACAAATGCCATTCTTTAAACATTACTATTAGGGGTCCAATACCTTAACATCTTGGGTTCTGTTTTGTTTGACAGTGAGATGTCTTCAGCTATGGCCAGTTCTTTATATTATGACACAAAGTCAGTTAAGATTATTTTTTAACTTATTTCCAGCCACAAACAGATGACAGAAGCCGTAGTTCATAATTTACTGTTCTAAAGCTAATGACATTTTACACAGAGTTTATAATCAGTTCATTACAGTCTGAGATGAACTGTGTGTTTTGTAAAGAGTTGAAATTATAAATACTGTTATTCACATTATTTTGTCTGTATGTTTGAGAGCTATTCTTAACAAAAGCTGTCCTTGCCAAAGATTGAGAAATTTCAAATTGTGGAATATTACCATAAATGTTAAAATATCTATAGAGTTTCAATCCAGTATCTGCATTTGTTAACTTGAATGCAAAGCTTTAACCAGAATTTTCTTTATATCCAAAAGGGGGCATAATTTGGCAAAAATATATGTGAGAGTTATGGGACTTGTGCTATCACTTACATTTATAAGCCTGAAGCCACATGTGAGGTTTCAATTCAATATCTACATTAGTTTTGGAGATAGGAACTTGCATGCAAAATTTTTACCAGGTTTTTCTAAGTCCAAAAGGGGGCATAATTTGGTCAAAATGCAGGTCAGGTTTAATGGGTCTTGATGCTATTACCTAGTTTAATAACCTTGAAGACACAAGTGAAGTTTCAAGTCCATATATGCATTAGTTTTGGAGTTAGTTACGTGTACCCAAACTTTATAACAGAAACCAGGATTTATTTTCAAAGTCCGAAAGGGGCATAATTGGCAAAATGCATGTCAAAGTTATGGGAGTTGATACTGTGGGGTTGAGTATTTTGATAAATCTTACATTACTTTTTATTTTGAGAAAATGTTGTATTATTTCTGTATGGGGGTGTAAAATTTTGCAATTTGCTAAATCGTGAATTCTAAGGGGATTTCAACACTGAT
The DNA here is from genome assembly GCF_021730395.1 of Mercenaria mercenaria. Lineage (NCBI taxonomy): Eukaryota > Metazoa > Mollusca > Bivalvia > Venerida > Veneridae > Mercenaria > Mercenaria mercenaria. Next base: position 68,415 of record NW_026460281.1, on the reverse strand, counting down.
TATGGTTGTCGATTTCTTTTGTTTAAGCGATATATTGTCATCAAAACTTGGAAAAAAATGTATTTTATGTAGAAATCTTTCTTAGGGTACAAGATTTTTGTATATTACTGCAAATGGTTCTGAATATTTCAACAGCCAACTGCTGAATTCTAGTGAGTTTAAAAAGCCGGTCAAAATCCCTCCTGAGCTTTTTCAGTGCATGAATACATTCCATTAAACAGCATTTTTATTAAGCAACTAGCAACCACATTACTGTAGTCCTGACAGGTAAAATAAAACATTTGCATGTTGATTCTGAATTATTTACAGATGACAATTACCATCATTCTAATTAACAACTTTTCTGTTCGAGAGTGTATTTGTGTTATACTTTAAATTTTTGGAGGAATAAAATTATCTATCTATCTATTTTATGTTGCAAAGGGGTCAGCACATCAGTGGATTGAGTTTTGTGACTTATTTTTAGCTCAGTTTTTCTGAACACTCGATGTCCGGCGTCTGTCTGTCGTCTGTCGTCTTTCTGTCCGTCAACATTTAGCTTGTGTATGCGATAGAAGCTGTATTTTTCAACTGATCTTCATGAATTTTGGTCAGAATGATTACCCTGATGAAATCTAGTCCGAGTTCAAAAATGGGTCATCTGGGGTCAAAAACTAGGTCACTAGGTCAAATCAAAGAAAAACCTTGTGTATGCGATAGAGGCTGTATTTTTCAATTTATCTTCATGAATTTTGGTCAGAATGATTATCCTGATAAAATCTAGGCCGAGTTTGAAAATGGGTCATCTGGGGTCAAAAAATAGGTCACTAGGTCAAATCAAAGAAAAACCTTGTGTATGCGATAGAGGCTGTATTTTTCAAGTAATCTTCATAAAGTTTGGTCAGAATGATAGCCTTGATAAAATCTAGGCCGAGTTCGAAAATGGGTTATCTGAAATAAAAAACTAGGTCACTAGGTCAAATTAAAGAAAAACCTTGTGTATGCAATAGAGGCTGTATTTTTCAATTAATCTTCATGAATTTTGGTCAGAATGATTGCCTTGATAAAATCTAGGTCAGCTTCGAGTATGGGTCATCTGGGGTCAAAAAGTAAGTCATTAGGTCAAATCAAAGAAAAACCTTGTGTATGCGATAGAGGCTATATTTTTCAATTGATCTTCATGAAATTCAGTCAGACTGATTGCCTTGATAAAATCTTGGTCAAGTTTGAATATGGGTCATCTTGGGTCAAAAATTAGGTCACTAGGTCAAATCAAAGAAAAACCTTGTGTATGCAATAAAGACTGTATTTTTCAATTGATCTTTATAAAATTTGGTCAGAATTATTACCTTGATAAAATCTAGGCAGAGTTTGGTTATTGGTCATCTGTGGTCAAAAACTAGGTCACTAGGTCAAATCAAAGAAAAACCTTGTGTATGCAAAGAGGCTGTAGTTTTCAATTGATCTTTATGAAATTTGGTCAGAATGATTTCCTTGATGAAATCTAGGTCAAGGTTGAATATGGGTCATCTGGGGTCAAAAGCTAGGTCACTAGGTCAAATAAAAGAAATACTTGTGTTTGCTCCAAATTTAATGATACTTAGTCAGAATATTTTTTTCCATGCAATCACTAGGTCTGTGTTTACACTGTTATGGTGTATTATGGTGTGTTTCTCAGGTGAGCGACCTAGGGCCATCTTGGCCCTCTTGTTGTGTCCTAGAGCCATAATAATAGCCTAGGGAGTAGTCCTATTTTAATAGTACCGATATGTTTTTTATAGGCTCTAGGACACAAAAATAAGTCACATAACTCAGGATACTCATGTGCCGGACACCTTTGTTATATTGCATTAGACTCATTTTGGTATTATTTGTAAGTTATCAATTTTAGCCGCTGGTTTGCACTGGGTTTCTACATTTTCTAGTCATGAACATAATTATAATAATCAACACCAATTGTAACTGAATGTAGTAGAGTAAAACATATCCCACTATACAACATAGTATCTTTAATCATGCAGATACTCTCTAAACATACCAGTCATGAGTGTGAGTCAACTTTGAAATCTATTTTTCTTGTTATGTAAGCATATACAAAGCTTTATTTTGAGTTTGGTTGTGCAAATATGCATTAGGGAAGTGCACATAGCTACTTTTTGCACACACAAAAATGATGCAAAAGCCAGTTATGAGCATTTTACCTGTTTTTGCACAAAACAATTTCAGAACAAAATCAAGCTATATGCATATTTAACAAAAAACTCTTTTACAGTAATGATTTTATTAAAAATACATCTAAGGTATGAATTCATGTATTTTCAACTGTTGGAAAATTATACACATGTTCAATGAGCTCAAATTATTGTAGGAGTTATTAGTTTTTTGGCTCTCCTGAAAAATTATGAAAATGTCAGTTATCCAGTTTTTGCGCTCACATGACGATGTGTTAAATGTATAAATTTTCTTATGTCAGGTCATGTCATACACAAACTACTTAAATGCAAGCCTAAACTAAACTCAAACTAAATGATGTGGGCCAAGTCATTCAAAGTTGATACGTTCTCATTACAATCCAGTTCATAGCCGGAGTTTAAATGTTATACATGTCTGAGCACTTAATTTTAAGTGCAGTGAAATATTAAGATCATTAATAATTCAGCAGGCTTGATTTCCTAAAACAAATAAACAATTAAATGCAAGAGAATATTTCAATTCTTTGAAAATTACATTACAAGCCGATTATTGCAACTTGCTGCAGTCACAAATTCAACGATTTATGACCCATCTCTTGACACCTTTATCATAACTTATAGTAAACATTTATCTTTATTTTTTTGCAAAACGTGATAGAACAAATTTATCTACTAACTAAAATTAGAAGTATAAAACGCCTGTCATATGTATGTGTACACACTAAAACCGGTATATCTTTCTTCGTTTACTTTGTGTCTATGTCAACAACAGATTCGCAAAACGAAAGTAGAATTTAAAAAATGTCATAATTTAACCATCATTTCACTGTTTACCTACTTTGGTGCTAAAGTATGAGGACTGACAGATATTTCTCACACTTCAATGCAAATTGCGCGCAGCAATTACTTCCACTGCCATCACGAGTTGTTTGGTTATTATTTTTTAAATTGCATTGTTCTCATCTCGGCGGTAATATTCGCCATATAATTATTCAAATAACAAATTGGAGTGATATTTGTCAAAAATAACTATTGGACATTTGACAAAATGAAACAGGTTGCCGAAAGTTGTCTCTTTGGCGTCTACGCTATTTCGCAGTGTCCTGTAACATTTTGGCTTGGTTTTATTGCCTATTGTATTGATAAAAGCTTTATACTATTTACATTGTGAATTTCCAGGTATTATCTATTTTCATGGGAGCATTTTTAGACGGTGATGTTTTTCAGAATAGGTTATTTTTCTTATGAGAAACATAATATGTCAATATTTTTCTTTTTCTGATAAGAAGACATGTCATACCAAATGACCTTATATATATCATTGAAATGCTCTAAGTACTGAAAATGAGGTCTCAATATTTCATTGTTTATATGAAATAAAGAAGGAACTGAATTGGTAGTATGTAACCTAAACTTTGATCAGGGGTAAACATTGAAACTTGTGTAGATGTTGCTGTAAATTAGTAAAGTGTCAAGAGCATTGAAACCTGCAGTCAATATTAATCATAATCAAAGGAAGTGCAGGGCACGAAACTTATATATCTGTCACAATTTCAGGTATATGTTCATAAAATAGGCCCAAATTCGATTTAGGTTACAACCTATCAAAGGTTTGCGGTCTTAAACCTCAACATCATTATTTTGGCCGAGTTATGGTCCCTTTGTTATTGTTTACATATTTTAATCCCCCCCCCCCCCACACACACACGATATCAAGGGAGTATTGGTAATGATCTCCGTCCGTGCGTCCGTGCCTGCGTCCTTAACAGTTGTCCGGACCATAACTCCACTACTGGTAAAGGGACTTAGTTTATGATGCACACGATGATAGAGGACATTAAGCGAAAATGCAGTGTACAAGAATCATATTTCTTTTTCGTCCACTTTTTAAATTATGTCCCTCTATCACATTTACTCTTGAAGTACTCAATGGAATGTATTCAAACTGCATACATAGATAGAGAACATTAAGGGAAAGTGCAGATACCTATGTTTTGATAACTGGTATCATGAAAAGAGTTCGTTTCGCGAAAATGTTCATGAACATTTTCTTAAAGTGGTGTCTGTTCAGTGCACTAACTAGCATAATTTCGTGTAAAGATATTTAATAGTCTTTATAATATGTTTCTGTTTTCATGAACTCCTCAATTATTAACGTGAAAACTTCCTTCATTTTCGCGGAAGTTTTCATCAAAACTTATAGCTAAGTGGTGGCACCCTAGAAAAGATCAATTTTATCAAAATCATTGTAAACTGAACGACATCCGAAGGGACCATACGTAAATCAGTAAGTAATGTCACATCTAAACTTTTATAAATTAATATGAAATTAGGCGCTGCATATCTGACGAGACAACCTAGTCAATGACTCATGTGCGGTTATGTTGATTCTTTCTGCATAGCTACATTGTTCTTTCTGATATTTTCAGTAAATCTCACGGTTTGCTCTTATCATGAAAATAAGGAAGAGGGCAATCTTTTAAAATGTCTGTTTGAATGAACGTTATCATTTCTGAAAATTGTCAGTATGATCTTATACGTTTGGCATAAATATATGCATACTGAAAAGATGGTGCTCCACTACCCAATCTCCCTACTCTTACGCCTTTGTATACAGTATAGACTACTGTTCGTATACTGAAACTATCAGTATAACATATCGCAGTCAAAATTACACCACAAAGCTTTAATACTTTCATTCAACTGTGTTCACTATTTAAACGTTAGTGGAAATGCTGCTCTTCCGTAATATAAAAGATAAAATGTTATTATATATGTATATACAAACCATATTATGTAATTATAAAATATCAAATCCATAAACAATTTCAAAGTCAAAAATATGGCTTACAGAGTTATGGGAATATTTGTTTTAAAAACCTGACTTTGAGCCAGAATTTCATTTTCATTTTTTTCAATAGGTTGAAGCCAGAATATTATTTCTTTCCGATAGAATGAGTCTTAAACTTTGTGAAAATTGCGAATTCTCTCCCTGATATTATTGCAAAATACTTTTGAAATCCTTTTACCGTCATCTATTCACAACTTTATTGCCAGTGATGCATTTTCCATCGCTTGGATGTTTGACAGACTAATTCAAGAAATAATGGCGAGTTTTCTCTTCGCGCATACGTTTTCAAGCTGGACAGTCAAAGATTACTGACTTTGTTTCAAATCCGAATATACTTAATCTGTAACTTTACCTGCAGCTTTCAAACCGCCCGTACATCGGATGAACTTTGTATGAGTAAGAAATAAGGATAGCCCTACATACCAAAGTTCGCCTCTACTGGACTACAACACAAGGCGTAAACGTTATCAATCTGACTGAATTTTGAAACAGTCAAAAACAAAGACTTGCTCTATGTGTTTGATCTACTTCCAATAACCTCCCAAGAAACAAATTAAATAATATACAGACTATTCTTGCGCTTGCATGTGTCTTTTCGATTGAATGTCTCATAACCCCAGGAAAAAATGCTTATCGAAGGCGCCTTTCATCTACCTTTGGATTTCGACGAGAAACCACATTGAAGCTAAAGTGGAAGTTAGGAACCAGACTATACCCGCAGTTGAGTAATCGAAAATGTTGTTTCCGGGGGAATTCACAGGGAACGGAGATCTTCGACTATCCAGATGTAAAATGTTTGCGGTAAGCGAAAAACGTCATCATTTCGAATATCATTCTGTCAAACAACCTAGCGATCATAAATACGCCACTGGCAATATCAAAAGCAAAGATGTGAAAAGATGCCGGTTAAACAATTTCAACAGTATTTGTTTGGTAATAACATTAGTGAGCGCAATTGTCACTCACATATAATTTCATTTCATTTTGCTGAAACGTTAACTGCCTGTTGGTAAAATACACCAGTTTACTGATACACAAAATGTCTTAGCATGTTTCACAGATGCATTTTCAATACAAAAAATGTCCAAAATGACCAATTTTCAGTCAAAAAGCTGTCAAACTTAAGACAGAAACCTATGACATAGATTAATGGGTCCCCATAAAATTTGTGACATCTAAAAACAAAAATGACATTATGTGTGCTATTTGTATAATCTGTTCAATGGCACTCATTTACGTAAGGTCAAAAAACACTATATTGTCAAAGAAAGTTAAATAATCAACACACGAATACCTATACAAGAACCTACTTTCGTCTTAAATGATGACAAATAACACAAAATTCGTCCCGAAACCCCTGAGATTTTCTTCACAAATCCGTTACAAGGGCTCGTCCGAAACCATTTTCTCGTATAACAGACATCACTATGCATTTACGTGGTGCCCTACTGTTTCCCCTAACTCGTTTTGTCCTCGTTTTCTGCAATTTTGCCATTGTTTTTGTATTTTTTTATGTATGAACATGTAAGCAAGTATGCATAAAATGCTATGGGTAATGCTTAGAGTGTGGATGTGGCTGTGTTCTTAGAATATGGCTTTTTCTATTGCATGATGATAAAAGTTTAACAGTAAAGCAGAATTTCAGACACATTTGTGATAATATTTGTATTGTCAATTTTACCGTGAATATTTACTGCGAATAACTTTTGTCTGATGACATAAGAGCGATATCCCAAATTGAACTTTAAGTGCAATTTTAGTTACATGCTTGTATTTACATTAAGAGAACTTTACGGAACTCCAGACACGTAAAGTTCGGAATTTTAAAATCAAAATTGTTTAAACTGATCAAATATTGTAAAGAGAATCTGGAATCATTCCATAATTGAATGGATTCCTTATGTCATTTAATTAAGAAGTTGGGGAAGCAAAAATACTAACCTTTCCATATTTATACCGGGTCCCTCTTGTCGAAAATAATGTTTCTAAGTTGTTCCTTGTTTTAAGATTCATTGCTTCTTCAGCGAGGATTGTTTAAAATATATTCTAATATGCTTGTTTCTGTTAAAACACGCTTACGATAAAATGACGTAACGTTAACGTGCGATGACGTCAATGTTTTTTGTAGCGACCAAGAAAGAGCGCTACTGTATTTTATCTACTGTTTTAGATAAAGGGTATATTAGATTCAAAATAATTATAACAAAATCCTAAATAAATACGCTCATAATCGGTTATACGTCGCCAGAATATTTCACTCTTTCCGTGTATTAATAACGTTAACAATCACGGTTTTTCTAAACATTATTTCTTAATTTCATATTTACCAAGAGTAGTAAGATAATTAAGGCGGCGTAGTAGTAAGATAATTAAGGCGACCAGCGCTGCTTGACCCCATTTGACCTTTAGTCCTTAGTCCTAACCGACCAATGCCGACCAATTAAAAACCCACAGGTTTTAAACCCAGTAAAAAGTTTTAAATACATATGATATAGATGAGTTTACAGAATAAAATATATTATTTGAAAGAAAGATTTACTGATAATATAAATCCTCATTATGTTACAGCAAAAAACGGGAAAAGAATGATAATGGCTACCTGTTCATCTTGTGGAAGAATGAAATCAAAGTTTGTTAAAAGTACAGGGGGTTATTTAGATATTCATAAAGCAATGTAACCTTTATTACCTAAGAAAGGTTTGACACTTCCGGGATATAACTATTGTGGGCCAGGAAATCCTTTAAATAACGGACCTCTTGTCAATGAACTGGACGCAGTATGCAAAACCCATGATTTTTGCCATGACAACGGTGTAAAAAAGGGTATATGTGACAAACAAATGCTTTCCAATTTAAATAACACTAAATCAAAAACATTTGGAGAAAAGATTGCAAAACATTTAGTTGTAAAACCTGCAATTAAAACGAAATACAAACTTGGGCTAGGACGTAAGTCTCCGGGAGCTAGAAGCTCACTTGGACAAAAACAAAAGTCAAAAAACGGGAAAAGTGGGTAGAATATTTACTTGGACGTAAGTCCTCGGAAGCTACAAGCTTACTCAAAAAGACCCCCGAAATAACATGGAGTGATGAATTAGCAGAAGAATTACATAAACCAATTAAACGAAAATTTATGAAACGACGAGTGATAGTTAATGATATTGATGGTACTTGGTCTGCTAATTTAGTTGATATGCAAGCTTTTTCAAAATATAATAAAGGTGTAAAGTATTTGCCCACCGTTATTGATATATTCAGCAAATATGCTCGGGTTATTCCATTAAAGAATAAAACTGGAGAATCTGTTACTGAAGCATTTTGAAAAAATGATTTTAAAGGCAGAACACCTACAAATTTATGGGTAGATGAAGGAAAAGAATTTTATAATAAGAAGTTTGAATCATTTTTTTATAAAAATAAGATTAATATGTTCCATACATTAAATGAAGGAAAAGCTGTAGTAATCGAAAGATTTAATAGAAGTTTAAAAAGAATAATGTGGAAATATTTTACAGCAAATAATACTTACACTTATTTAGATAATCTGCAGGATATGGTTGATAAATATAACAAAAGAAAACATTCTAGTATAAAAATGACACCAACTGAAGCCAGTAAAAACTTAAATAAAGGTACAGTTTACTTTGATTTATATGATAATTTAAAGATACCAAAGAGTTTAAAATTGGTGATCGAGTTCGCTTAAGCAAAGTTAAACGACATTTTGAAAAAGGATATACACCAAACTGGACAGAGGGAATATTTATAATTTATGGAATTAATAATACAAATCCCAGAACATACACTATAAAAGATTTAAATAATGAAATAATTCAAGGTTCATTTTATGAACAAGAACTTTTACCTACTAAACAAGAGGTTTTTAGAATAGAAAAAGTTATAAGACGAGACTATAAGAAAAAACAAGCTTTAGTAAAATGGAAAGATTATAATGAAAAATTTAATAGCTGGATACGATTTACAGAATTGGAAAAAATTTAATTTAAAATATATATTATATAAATGAGTAATAAAAATCTAATTTCTAATGGAATAGAAACAATAGATCAATTAGTTATTCACTTGACTAAACTTGCTGCTGCTTATAGAAAAAGTTTTAAGTTTTGTGGAAGAGTAAGTACTGGATTACATATTTTTGCAGGTATCTTTGGTTGCTCAGCTGCATTTGCACTTGTTCCAGCTATTCCTATATTTGTAGCATTTGCTGGCGCTGTTCCATCAGTAATTACAATATTTATTAATAGACTAAAAGTTGAAGACAAAAAAGCTATTTTAAAATTACATATAGAAATGATCCGAAAAATCAATTATATTTAAATATACAAGACTCATTTAGTGTTCTTAAATCTGAACTTAAAACTTTAAAAGGTATAAAAATAAATGTTGTTCTAAAAACAACTTTTGCAAAAATGGATCAAACTGATTACAATATATAAATCAGCTTTTTTTCAATCAAAGGCTTTAGAAATTATTAACACAAACGAAATAGAAAACACTTTACATCAAGCTTTCTATGAAATAATAAATAGGATTGGTAATTGGATTTCAGAAGGAAGTGGCTGGAGAATAGAGTCAGTTGATGCTCATTATATAAATAGATATAAATATAATCCGTTAGCTGCTTCAAGTTACCAAAACCATTACAACATCCAATGAAAGGATTAATAAATATAAAGAATGAGCATGATAATGAATGTTTTAGATGGTGCCATTTAGCTTATAAATTTCCTGTTGAAAAAGATCCTCAAAGAGTTTCAAAATATAAAACAAAACATATAGAAAAACTTAATTATAAAGGAATAAAGTTTCCTGTTACAATAAATCAAATACCTAAAATAGAAACTCAGAATGATATTTCATTTAATATATTTGGTTATGAAGAACCTACAGGTATTTATCTATTGTACATATCAAAATATCAATATGAAGAACTCTGTGACATGTTGCTAATCAATAATGATGGACGTGAGTCCCTGGGAGCTGAAAGCTCACATAAAATAACACAGCGAAGCTCACCAGAGGCTTCACCGGCGGTGCAACATTATGTTTGGATTAAAGACTTTAATAGATTAATGTGTAACAAAATCAAAGATCAGCATAAAAAACATTTTTGCAAATCATGTTTACAAAAATTGTCTCAAGAAAGAATATTAAATGAACATATACCAAATTGTTTAGCTATTAATGGTGTTCAAGCTGTAAAAATGCCAAAAGAGGGAAGTAAGATTTATTTTAAAAATTATCATAAAGGTTTAGCAGTACCTTTTGTAATTTATGCTGATTTTGAATCAATAACTGAAAAAATATCAACTGCTTTACCATCACCTGAATCTTCATTTACTGAACCATATCAAAAACATATAGATTGTGGTTACGGTTATAATGTTGTTATTATGATAAATATGCTAAACCAACACAAGTTTACAGAGGCCCTAATGCAGTTTATAAATTTATTGAAAAAAATGTTTGAGGAAGAGGAATATTGTAAGGAAATATTTAATAAAAACTTTAACAAAGATTTGAGAATGTCTAAAAAAGACGAAATTGAATTTAAAAAACCAAAGTTTTGTCATATCTGTGAAAAATAAATATAAGAAAACTGACATTCCAGTACGAGATCATTGTCATATAACAGGAAAATTTAGAGGAAGTGCTCATCAAGACTGTAATATTAATTTTAGACTAACACACAAAATTCCTGTTATTTTTCATAATTTAAGAGGTTATGATGGTCATTTTATTATGAAACAAATAGGAAAATTTTAAAAAGAAATTAATGTAATTCCTAACAATATAGAAAGATATATGGCATTTATGGAAAGTGATTTGATTTTTATAGATAGTTTTCAATTTATGTCTCAATCATTGGATAACTTAGTAAAAAATATTCCAGAATTTAAGTACTCATCTCAAGAATTTCGTAAAAGTAAACTTGCGAAGCTGGAACCTTCGGTTGCACTTGAATTATTAAAAACAAAAGGTAATTACTGCCAATTTCAGAAAAGCTCGCCGAATGGGCGTTTACATCAAACGCAGGTAGTAAATGACGTAGCTGTCACTGTAGTGATCGGTAAGAGAGTAATTTGATGACGCTTGTAGTTTGCTCCGCCCAAACGTATATTTCTATCGGTAGCAGTGGAAAGCAACCTCGTAAAGTGTTAGTTACACATGTGTATCGGACAATTCTGTAAAGAGAACGTGCGCTGAGTGCGACCAATTAAATCGAATGCAGTCTTGGCATATTTATTTTATTTTCATTTTTGCTTCAAAAATTACTACAGCTCGTTTAAATGGGTCAACCATGCTGTTGTACTTATATAATAGACTTGCCCGGTTTATAGGTTAGTCAGGACTACGATATGTATTGTATTTTGCCATCGACTTATTTCTATAAAATGCTTCTTCCTCTTCTGTTTGGATCCGTCCATGTTTACAAACACATTTGTTTATTATATGGGCTGTAAATGGTGAGATAAACACGCAGCCATTTTTTAATAATAACTAATAAGCATTTCCTTTCCTACGATGCGGTGTAATCCGATTGTCGGTAAAAAATACAAAGTGATGTGGTCACTATAATTATACCTCCGAGTCTGATTACCACATCCAGTCTTCCAGGTTTCAAGTGGGTTAATTTAGGTTGCCTTGATGCTGCCTATTTCGATCTTTCCAAGTTTGACGCCTAGAATTGTCGAAGTCAGACAAGCTTACGATAGGAAAATTATAGTTATGATTTTAAACAAACAAAAGCACATGTGATTCTGGTTAAATGCAAATCATGGTCAGATGGTACGATCGTTAAAAACTAGTATTTGTGACAGGCAAAAGTATAAGAAAGTTTGCCTTTTACAAACGCTGTGAACATAGAGGTGCAATTTTACTATCACAGTTTTAAATAAAAAAAAATATTTTGAGACACGTAAGTTTTATAGAATCTATTTTGTATTTACGACATAAACTGTAAAATACCACAGCAAAGGATCGACATCGATTAGAATTTCATTGGAAAAGTTTTCGATATGAAAAAATATACATTATTTCATAGACATCCGTCAAATTATTACTGAATGCAGAAGACATGTGGTATGCGATGTCATGAATACTTAAGTCAAACGGCAACAAATAGAGATAAAACTAAGCTGTCAGTCGATTCCAACGCCCTTAATCAACTGCAGAGTTCTATGTCGACTTCTGTCGTGTGATTTCTAGAATCCGAATTGTAGTACCCATCCATCGGTTGACTGCTCCCATAGTTGAGTTGTGTCTTGAAATCACTGTAACCTCTCACTGACTGGGGTGGGGGCACGGGTTCGAGCCTTCCTACTGACCATATTTCTTTATGTGAGAAATTTTGCAGTTTCTTACGGAGACGAGAGTCTAGTACTGGTTCTTCCCAGGAGCGATGCTTAATTAAGTAAACTAACCACCCGACATCAAAGAAGAACTGTTGAAATCTGGCGTTAAACCCAAGAAAATAAATTTCCGTCGTGAGCAAGTTTCTTGGCAAGGAGACTTACTTAGTCATGAATCCCGAATCAAGTTTCAATTTGCTATTAAAGCGAAATGAAGAAGCCCAGCACTTAAGGTTTTTAAGTTCATGCACAACGGCTACATGACATGGAAGTTTAATCGTTGAGTAGGTCCTAAATACATGTTCAATGTACGAAAAAAAAAAAAAAAAAGATTCCAGTTAATTCAAGCATGTCGGAATCGCATGTTGCTGGATTACCAAACACACAGAAATGCATAGACCTTTATAACTTGAGTCATGTATGTAAACAGGGTATTTATGTTTGAACTAAATATATAATTTTTAATGTGAAAAGTGATGCCCATCAGGCTATGATTTACTAATGTAAACTTAGATCTCTGACCAAGCGATATAAATACACATTATTTTTTATCGACTTGTCACAAGGAAATCGATGTACATGGGTGACAGGAAAAAAAACTTATAATGTATACGTGAAATGATCGGGAGAATGCAAGGTTAATTAAGTTCAGTTTTACAGACAAAATGTAATCCGTTTAAGAGCACGTACAAAAATGTTTGTTTTGAAACTTAGTCTGAGATACGACCAAAAACTGTAACATGTGTAATATCATCAATTTTAAAAAAAACATAAATACATTTATCACAGATGTTTCAGTTTAACTTGGCTCTCGTCTTGAGCGGAGTTTATGTAAATGACGGTTACAAAATTAGCCACTCACGATAAGAAAATCGATATCAGTCAGTGACTAAATGTGTATGATGCAAACACTGAAACGGTGCGCTATTCTGAAATTGGCAGTATCCATATGATTACACGGATTAATTTGAAAAATTCAAAGAAACAGAATTACCTCCTAAAGAAGAGTTTTATTCAATTTTAAATGAAACTGAAATTAGTGATGGAGAATATGAACATGCTAAAAATGTTTTGAATAAATTTAAAATTAAAACAATGGGAGAATATCATGATTTATATTTAAAAACTGACGTTTTACTTTTAGCTGATGTATTTGAAAATTTTAGAAAACTATGTTTCGAATATTATAAACTTGACCCTTGCCATTACTTATTAAGTAGTCCTGGGTTAGCTTGGGATGCAATGTTAAAAATGACTGGAATAAATCTGGATTTAATAACTGATATTGATATATATCTTTTTATTGAAAAGGGACTGAGAGGAGGAATAAGTTATATTTCAAACAGTTGTAGTAAAGTAAACCATAAATATATGAAAGATGATGATCCTAAATTAGAAACTAAATACATTATGTACCTCGACGCCAATAACCTTTACGGTTGGGCTATGTGTCAACCTTTACCCTCTGGAAATTTTAAATTCATATCCGAAAAACAATTCAACACCTTAATCAAAAAAAGGTAAAACTAACTTTATAATTGAATATGATCTTGAATATCCAAAAGAATTACACGATCTTCACAACGATTATCCTTTGGCTCCTGAAAAAATTAAAATACCATATCAATGGCTTTCAAATTATAGTAAAAATGTTAAAAGTAAGTTCCAAATAGGAAAAAGTAATGTAAAAAATTAGTTCCAACTAATGAAAAAACAAAATTATGTAGTTCACTGTAAAAATCTTGAACTTTATGCACAATTAGGGTTAAAAATAACAAAAATACATGGAATATTAACTTTTGACGAAAGTCCTTGGTTAAAAGGATATATTGATTTTAATACTCAAAAAAGATCTAAAGCAAAAAATTCATTTGAAAAAGACTTTGTTAAGTTAATGAATAATTCTGTGTTCGGTAAAACGATGGAGAATTTACGTAAAAGAATTAATATTAAATTAACACATGATGAAAACCTTTTATTAAAATATATAGCAAAAACTTCATTTGTTAGTTCAACAATGTTTAATCAGAATTTGTTTGGTATTCATAAAATAAAAGAAAGTTTATTATTAAATAGACCTTGTTATGTTGGAATGTGCATTCTAGATTTATCAAAATATTTAATGTATGATTTTCATTATAATTACATAAAGGAAAAGTATAAAGACAACTGTAAATTACTATTTACTGTCACTGATTCATTATGTTATGAAATAAAAACCAAAGATGCATATAAGGATTTTTATAAGGACAAAGATTTATTTGATAATAGTGATTATGACAGTAAATCAGAGTATTATTTTGATTATAACAAAAAAGTAATTGGAAAATTCAAAGATGAAGCTGCCGGCATTCCCATTGTTGAATTTGTCGGATTAAGAAGTAAAATGTATTCATATGTATAAGAAAACGAAAATAATATTAAAAAATGTAAAGGAATTAAAAAGCATGTTGTAAAAAAACAATAGTTCATAAAATTACAAGGATACTTTGTTTAATTTAACCCAAACTAACCATACCTTTAAAGCGATTCGTTCTGATAAGCATAATTTTTCCAGTTATGTTATAAATAAAACGTCTTTATCATGTTATGACGATAAAAGATATATTCTTGATAATGGTATTGATACATTAGCCTATGGCTGTATTAATTAAATTACAGAATCATAAATTGTTAATTGAATATTCATAACGTTTAAAGAATTAATATAAATTACATCATTCATTTTAAATTCGTTGGCATAATTTATAGAAATAGATTCATTTTTTCTGTTATGTTTTGAATTGTAACTTTGAAGAATTTTATTTTCTTTGTTTTTAATTCCAATTTAACTTCTGCTTTATCTAATAAGAATAATTAAAATACAATTTTGTTTGATTGTTACATTATTACCATTTTGAACTAAACCAGGACTAGCATTATTACTGTATTATTATTGCGCCAAGCCTGTTGGGTACAAAATCAAGCATGTGCCACGCCCTGGTAGTAGGCGTGGAGGTGGGGTGGCCCTCATTTATAGATCGGTGATAGATGTAAAAGTGGTCTCTTCAACTAGTGACAATACTTTTTCAACATTTGAACATATTGAGTGTAATGTTAGTATCAACAACTAGACATTGCTTATGGCCATTATTTACAGACCTCCTCCATCAAAGAAAAATGGTCTGAATACAAATGATTTTCTGGATACCGAGTGGCCAGATTTCTTATCAAAATACGCCGCAGTTGACAAGAATATCATCATAACTGGCGATCTGAATTTTCATTTAGACATTCCTTCTGATCGTGACACCATCAGATTTAACAGTGTGTTGCAATCTTGTGGCATGTATCAACATGTGAAAGGGCCCACCGACGTCCACGGTCATTCCCTAGACGTGGTCATCACCAGAGACATAGATAAAACAGAATCGGCAGTAGTAGTGACTGATCCTGGGTTATCAGATAGCTCTGGAAAAAATAGTCAAGGACCATTTCGCGGTAATGTTTAATGCACTTGCCGCGAAACCCCCTCCGGTAAAGAGAAATGTGACATACAGGAAACTCCGTTCGATTGACGTTGATACTTTCAAAGCTGATACTGTAAACCTAGAATTGTTTTTGCGCGTATTAAATGAGCGCCTTTTGCGGGTAGTACATTTCCGTGAAATTGAATAGCCGCGAAAAACTCTGATCTAACAAAAACGCGAAAGATTCTAGCTTCAGCTTATATAGATCGCTATAAAATGGTTCTGTGCTTACACATACCTGGATATTAATAATTCATATTCTAGTACCGTAGTTGTATAACATGAGTGCACAAATCCATATTATTTCAATTGATTTACAATTTACTTATTTATGGAAGCAACAGAATTTTCAATATCGATCCGTAAGGCAAACAGGGGATAAAAACAAAAACAATATGCATCTATCAAACGGCATGTACATGCAATTTGCAGTCGGCATGAAGAATTAATGAATTCTTTCTTTTTTTCTTAGTTATATCTCGTGGCCACGAGATAACATTTTTTGTTTTTCGTTTTTTTCTTAGTTATAAAGTCCCCTCCATGCTTCCTCCGTAAAAAACAGCAATTTACAGATGTCAATAATTGGGGGTATGAATAACCGTTGATATGGATGAAAAGAATTAGGGTGCATTTATAATTGAAGGATACAATAAAACTGAATGTTTTGGAGAATACTATAAATGCAACTATGCAGCTATACTTACCTTATTATACTAAATATGTTCACTTGCGACTTCACCTGTGAAGTTTCCACTTCCCTCTATTTCATTTTCGCGGGATTCGCGATGGATATGATTCCGCGAAGATTTGCATCCGCGAAAATGTTCATGTTTTGTAAAACGCGAAATACAGTATCCGCAAACATTTCTAGGTTTACAGTATTCTATCATCCGATCTTTTGAATTTGTCACAGAATACATCAGATGCAGAAACTCTCGTCTCATTATACAACAGTGAACTTTCAGCTTTAATTGACAATCATGCGCCTTTGTGTTCAAAAACCATCACATTAAGACCATCTTGTCACTGGTTCTCGGAGGAGCTCCACGACGCCAAACATTTGAAACGTAAACTAGAACGTAAATGGCAGACTTCAGGAGTCGCCGTTTACCACTTAATGTATAGGAACCAATGCGCAATCGTTAACAAAATGTTAAAAAAAGGCAAGAACTGATTATTTCTCAGAGAAAATAGAATCAAGTGAACGAGACTACAAAAGCTTGTTCAAAATAACGAAACATTTATTGAACGGTCCAAGTGAAGCGGCACTTCCATCAGGCAAGAATCCAGAACTACTAGCACAGGAGTTCAGCGATTTCTTCATAGATAAAATAGAAAAAATCAGAACTAATATTGCATCCCAGGATCAGAATGAATCATTTACTCCAGACGACGGACGCATATCACTATGTGATACCGCGCGTTTGACTAGTTTCAGTCCTGCAACAGAGGAGGAGGTGAAAAAGCTTGTTCAAAAGTCAGCTAATAAGTCATGTGAATTAGACCCTCTTCCTACATGGCTCTTGAAATCTTGTATAAACGAACTTCTCCCAATATTTACGAAAATTGTTAACATCTCTCTAGAAAGTGCAATCGTGCCAGAATCATTTAAAACATTACGAATAAGACCATTGTTAAAAAAGCCAAGACTTGACCAAAACACACTCAAGAATTACAGGCCTGTTTCCAATCTGCCATTCCTAACAAAAATCCTTGAAAAAGTGGTGAACAGAAGAATTGAGGAACATTTGACGAACAGTCAATTACATGAAATAAACCAGTCAGCATACAGAAAATTTCATTCAACTGAAACCGCATTGTTAAAAGTTCAGAACGACATTCTCGAATCCCTTGACAAAGGTGACGTCACAGTACTTGTGATGTTGGACCTGTCGGCTGCATTCGACACCATTGACCATAACACCCTTCTTCACAGACTCGAATTTAATTTTGGATTCGCCGATAAACCTCTTCAATGGGTGGCATCATATCTAACAGACCGCTACCAAACAGTATGCATCGATGGCAAACTCTCTGAACCAGTCCTTATGAAATTCAGTGTTCCTCAAGGATCTGTTCTAGGCCCAAAATTCTACACGATGTACACAAAGCCAGTCGGGTCCATATGTAGAAACCATGGTCTAAACCACCACTTTTATGCAGATGACTTCCAACTCTATCTATCGTTTAAGCCAGTTGACCAAGCATCAAAGGCAGCCACAATCACACGAGTTGAACAATGCCTAAAAGAAATCATCTCATGGATAAATTCAAACATGTTAAAATTGAATGCAGACAAAACTGAAGTAATGCTTTTTTCGAGTCAAAAACACTCCAAACATGTTGAAAATCTAGAACTGAAAGTTGGCGAATCGAGCATAAGACCATCAAAAACTGTTCGAAACCTTGGTGCTACGCTTGATTCGAACATGCACATGGACCATCATGTTAATTCTGTGACTCGAACATGCTACGGCCAAATACGACACGTTGGTCATATTCGACCATATTTGACAACTGAAGCCACAAAAACCCTGACAAACTCGCTAGTGACCTCACGATTAGAGTACTGCAATGCTCTTTTGTACGGTGTGCTAAAATCAACAACGAGCAAACTGCAAAATGTCCAAAACACAGCTGCACGTCTTATTACGAAAACAACCCGTTTTGAAAATATAACACCAATCCTTAAAGATCTTCATTGGCTTCAAATACAAGATAGAATCAAATACAAAATTCTCATTCAAACATTCAAGGCATTGCATGGACAGTCGCCGGTGTATATGAGAGACTTACTGAAGGTGTACGTAACAACTAGAAATCTGAGGTCAGCAAATGCAGCAACAACCCTTGTGCCACAAAAAAGTCGACTGGTTACCTACAGGGATAGAAGTTTCAGGGTTGCCGCCGCAAAACTATGGAACTCTCTCCCTGACAATCTCAGAAAAGATTCATCACTTTATTCATTCAAAAGAGCTCTCAAAACACACCTTTTCAAAATGTTCTACAACACATAGATACCAACTGTGAACTGTGACTGTTTCTACTCATAATAAATATGCCATTGTTATTTTTGTAATACAGAACTACAGCAAGTCATTCGTCGCTGACGAAGGTCTTTTAACTGTACAATTCATCATGTAATTAACTAAATTGACAATCCATCTTTTATTTCGTCATGTCACAAATTTAAGGGTTATGACGTTCTATGTGTGTGTTTTTCGCAAGACTTGAGTTTCACCTGAAATGTGTGGTATTTCTATCTTAAACAATACATGACGGCACCA
Organism: Mercenaria mercenaria; assembly: GCF_021730395.1. NCBI lineage: Eukaryota > Metazoa > Mollusca > Bivalvia > Venerida > Veneridae > Mercenaria > Mercenaria mercenaria. Next base: position 49,224 of record NW_026460281.1, on the reverse strand, counting down.
TTTACCGGGAGGTTGAACCACTATATGCAGCCCGTCTGGGCGTACCAGATGTTTAAAGCACTGGTATAGGCAACAGGGGTAAAACGACCTCAGGGGTGGGGGGTGCGGTCATGGCTGTTTGTTACAATAAGGCTGTAAATATTATCATTGTTCATTTATGATATTGTTGTAATAACTATTATTTTTTATTATGTTGTACAACGCCATTGAAAATATCCTTTATAAAAAAGGCGTTTAATCAAATTGTTCAGTTTCAGTTTTGTGATTGCATATGTCATGTTTTGTTATTTTCCTACATATCTGCGATGTGTCACATGTTTAATTGTAAAGCGCCTTTGAACGTATATTACATATGAAAAGGGCGCTCAAGAAATCTGGTATAATAATAATATTTACAACTTTCCATTGAAATAATCCACTTTCGGTATCTTCTGTTATAGATGTTAAAAACAATGGAGGTTTTCTCATTATTTGTGTGAGCTTCCAGCTCTCAGGGACTAACGTCCATCTTTCTATTTTAATTACTTTTTCGTTTATATTATTGAATATTCCCATTATATAAAAAACACAGTAATTAATTAAAGTTTTAATTAACCAAATATAATCTGACATAAATTTCTGGTTCTATAGTATATCTACCATATCTAAAAACTGGATAAATTTTAAACGTCGCTCCTTTATTAAAATTAATTTTAATCTTTTTCTTAAAAACCAGTGTTGTATTTTTAACCTCAGGTGTTATATATTCTATTCCATTTGTGTGATTATATTCCCACCGAATATTAAAACGAGCTTCACCAGATAAATCAATGTGATGATCATAGTAATCAGTAATAATATTCATTTCAATTATATAATCCCCATCTTGTTGGATTATAAAATCCCCATCACGAAAATCATAATCTTTTTCAATGAAACTTTTATAATCTGTAATCTTATTTACTCGTATTCAAAATAATGCAAAATAACCTAGGGTTCTTGATACCTTTTGTTGTAACTGTTTGTCTTCAATATCAAATTCTCTTCCAGAATAATCCCTTACATGTAGTTGTCTGCTATTGTAATATTCAAAAAGAAACACCTCACGTCTTACTTTTTCCAGTTCTGTTTTAAAAGTATTATAATTTTCATTAAGTTCAAGAATTACATCAGCTAAATCATCAACTCGTTTTGTTATGGCAACTTCAGGAGCAGATAAATTGTCAACAGTATTTTTTGTTCTAGCTAATTGTGTTTCTTGTTTTAAAAATGCATTTTTTACTTTTGTAATTTCTTCTGCATTAGTGGAAATTGCTTCAGCATTAGCAGTAATCGATTCTCCTTGTTTAACTGATTTTTCAACTACAAAATCCAGTTCAGTTTTATTATTTTCAATTTAGGTATTGACTTCGTTAATATCTTTTTGTAATATTTCTGTAAGTGTATTTAAGTCTGCGTACTTTAAATTATGACGTGTGTCAACAGTACTAATCAAGATCCGAAGTTGTTTCTTAAAACTTTCTATGTTAGAATTAAACTCTTTTTATGGTTATCTAATGCTGTGTCATGGTCATCACCTCTTTGTGAAGCTGCTTTTCCAGTTCAGATTTATATTCTGCAAATTTATTTGTGAAGTCAGTATTTAGTTTATTTATTTCTGTTCTGACTTCTAACTGATACATATTTTGTAATTTTTTCTCAGCTTCAATAATCTTGTCTTTTAGTTCTTCATGTTTACTATCTTTTAACTCCTGAACTTGATTGTATAAGTTTTCAAAATTAGTTCTGAATATCTTTTATATGTTGTCATCTGAAAACTCGGATTTTTCTTCAAGTTCTTTAACAGAATCAACCATAGCTTTCATTTCTTCTTCAAGTTTACCTTGTAATTGAACTATTAATAATGAATTGTTTTTAAAATCTTTTTTTAATTCTTCAATATTCTTTACCTCTGCTTCTAGTGTCTTTTTAATGTTTTTATTATCTTCAAGATTATAGTCTTCTACTACACTTTGATTTTTTTTTAAACAAAAACCGTTTCGGAACTGCATCATTGGGTTAATCTGGATTTCCTAGGTTGATTATTTCATTACCTCCCATATCTTATGCTCTGTTCATTGTGTTATCAAGTTCCTTATTTTTATGAAGATATGAGTCCGTGTCCTTTTTAAGCTTTTTGAATTGTTTTTAGTAGCATAATCACTTAAATCTATATCAAATTTAACTTTACTTATACTGTCTGGTTCACTTATTTGTTTTACATCATTATAAACTCCCATTATATTATTCAGTAAAGTTTTTTCTTAAAAACTTCCTTGGTTTGTCAACATATAAGAAATCATATTTTTGTTTTGTTACATAAGCAAAAGAACTGCGATCTATATTTTGTTCATTACAAATCATATCATTTTCCTTTTAACCTGGACTTTCAAACAAGATATAGTGTGAACAGTTAATTCGGACATCTTTTGGTGTTTTATAGTAAGACTGACTTAAATAAATAACAGAACAGTTTTTGTGGCGTCCTTGAATAAAGTATTTTGTTATTTCATTCTGAACCTTTTTTTCTTCACAAATAAAATCATCAAATATTACTACTTTTTGTTTTTCTGGTTCAAGATCATTAACATCAATTATCTCGTTATTATAATATTCAAGTATTTCATTTGGATCTAATTCAATTTCATCTGCAATTTCATTTAAGTGATTTATTAAATCCTGATATTTAGATTGTTCTAGGTTTTTAGCATATAGGTATAATTTATTCTAATAAATAAGAGGTTTTCGAAGCATATGCATTAATGTATTTGTTTTTCCTGATCCGGAAGATCCATAAAAGGATAAATTTGCTTAAAGTTATTAGATTTATCACTTTTTGTATCATAATTAGGAATTTTCATTATATAAAAATCTTACATTATCTTACATTATCTTATATTATTATATAAATGCTAGCAAAACTTAAAGAAATGAGAAAAATAAACAACCTAGTTGAACAAAAAGTAAAAGCTAAAAGAGAAGTAATAAGAAGAGAAACAAGAGCTGTCTCCATAGGATGACACATGCCCCAGATGGCACTTTGAATGAATAGTTATAGCCGATGTTAGAGTTTAGGACCTTTGACCTTTGGACCTGGGTCTTGCGCGCGACACGTCATCTTACTGTGGTACACATTCATGCCCAATAGTTTTAAAATCCATGCATGAATGACAAAGATATGGACCGGACATGCCCATCAATGCACTATCATGAAATATGACATTTAACGTCTAAGTGTGACCATGACCTTTGAGCTACGGACCTGGGTATTGTGCGCGACACGTCGTCTTACTGTGGTACACATTCATGCCAAGTTATTCGAAAATCCATCCATGGATGACAAAGATATGGACCGGACACGAATATACTATCATGAAAAATGACCTTTAACGTCTAAGTGTGACCTTGACCTTTGAGCTACGGACCTGGGTCTTGCGCGCGACACGTCGTCTTACTGTGGTTTACATTCATGCCAAGTTATTTGAAAATCCATCGATCGATGACAAAGATATGGACCGGACACGAATGCAGTATCATGAAAAATGACCTTTAACGTCTAAGTGTGACCTTGACCTTTGAGCTACGGACCTGGGTCTTGCGCGCGACACGTCGTCTTACTGTGGTACACATTCATGCCAAGTTATTTGAAAATCCATCCATCGATGACAAAGATATGGACCGGACACGAAAATTGCGGACAGACAGACTGACAGACCGACAGACTGACAGACCGACAGACCGACAGACGGTTCAAAAACTATATGCCTCCCTTCGGGGGCATAAAAATATTTTTTATTAAGAAAAGCTACTGGTCGAGAAATGTATAGTGAAATTTGTAAACCAATTACAGAAGGAATAGAAAGTCAAAAAGAAGAATTAAGTCAATTAAAAGCATTACCTGGAATTAAAGAGCAATTAGCGTTACTCCCAAAAAGGTTTGCTGATAAAATACAAGAAGTAGAACAGCAACAAAAATTGACAGAGTTATTGGAAGAACCACCCCCGGAGAAACTAGAACAACCATTATTACCACCATTACAACAAAAACTAGACGAAGAAGAGATTGATAAAATACATGAAGATTATGAGAGAGAAAAAAAAAAGATTATTTACAAGAAGGTGAGTATGATACAACCGAAGAATCAGTAGATTTAGGTGCTGATATGGATACTAATGATTTAGAAGAATATGGATATTACAAACCGTCTGAAATGTTTGACTTTTTTACTGCAGATAAATCTGATCCTGATAAAGTAAGTAAAAAGAAACTTCAAAAAACAATAGATGATGTTACTGAAAATATAAAAAAAGTTTAAATGGTATGGTAAACGGCAAATTAAAATCGAATGATCCAAATATCCTAAAATAAGCAAAATAATTAAAACATGAACGAGATGAACTGGTAAAGTACAAAAAACGGTTAAATAATATTCGTGATATGGCTCCTACATATGGACAAGGAATAAAACATCATAATCCATATAAAGTTTCACAAAACGGACAATACGGTAATTTAATTATTGATCTTAATAAACTTTATGGTCAAAACAAATTGATTGCTAAGGATCAAAGAATTGGAAAAGAAGTAATTAACGTTAAGGTAGATAATGATTTAATTGATTTGATTAATAAAATATATAACAATAATAAAAAACATTCAATACTTTCTAGAAAAATATTTAAAGAATTAACAGAAAAATCAGGATTACCTATCAATAAAAGATCTATGAAATTTAAAAAGTAATTAGAGGTGATTCCATCAATACCTCCGGCAGACAAGGTTATGACGTTTGTCCATGTAATCCAGACGAACTGGTTAATAACTTAGAGCTTATTTGTGGTTCAATTGATGCTGGAAATAATAATGAAGAACTAAAAAATGAAGATATTAACATAATTGATGAACTATTAAAAATGAATAAATTGTTACGAGAACAACATGAAATGTTATATAAAAAATATTTTTCTTGAATTTAAATTTAAATTAAATATAAATGGAACAAAAATAGTGTTAAGTTCAGAAGCAGTTAAAAACGATAATAAAAATACTCCAAGCGATTTTACAGTCAGATTCAGTCGTTCTTTAATTTTAGATAAAAATAAAACTGATGTTGTTGGTTTGGATAGTATTAACACTATGACTTACTCTTGGCATAATATTAGTAATGAATATGACAATAAAAGAATTCGTTATAATAATGGTAAAGAATGGAAATATATCATATTTACAAATGGTTCTTATAGTTATACGGACATCAATAATTATATCAGTGAAACATTAATAAGTAATGGTGATTTTGAATTTGATAAATCAGACATTGCTCCAATATGTCTGGAATTTGATTTAAGTAGTTTTAAGATATTAATTTCAATTCATGATACTTTTATGTTGGATTTAAGAATGTCAAATTTTCATACATTGCTTGGAATTGAGAAAAAAGCTTTAAGAAATACTGAATGGGAAACTACAACACCAAATATAACTAACTCTGTGGATACAATTTACATTCATTGTGATCTTATTGATATTTCACTCGTTGATGGTAATTTTAGTGATATTATCTATGCTTTAAGTACTGCAGATTTAACAAGAGCTTATCCATTTACAAAAGAACCAAACAGAGTCGGATATTCTGAAATTAATAAAAAATACTATAAAATCAATAAGAATATGTATTACAGACGTATTTGGTAGAATAATTAATTTTAATGGGGTTGAAACAAGTTTTACACTACTTTTAAAAGAAAATATAAATATATAATGTACAAAAATGTTTATGAACCAGTGGCGCCCGCGTGTTGGTTCCCCGTGCACACGATTAAACCCTTGCGTGGCACCATTCATACACGTTTCACGTTACACGCTTAGTTAATCGTGCAGCCAATCAAATAAGTTTTAAACCGTGTAAGCGTGCGAAAGCGGGAGACGAGTTTTTTGCATTAATATACTCATGTGCAGCGTGTAGATTGAAGATGGTAAAGCGCATGCGCAGCTCGCGTCGTCTGCATGATGCCTGTGTATGATCACAAGTGGAATTGTTTGGAATTTGTTGCTTCCATTTCAAATTTTAAATGGAATCAAAACATATTTACTAATTGGTCTTCATTAATTACCGATTAAAGCTTTGTCTTTAAGAACAAATATAAAAGTGTTTTTTTTTCTTTTTATGTCATATCGTTTCGTTCTAAACAAGTGTTAAATACATTTTTAATTCCATTTCAGTGAACTTCTCTATTATTTCAAACACAAGCTGTTTTACAGAAGTCATTAAATGAAAAGGTGAAATTAGTTTAAACAGTATTTTTATACAAGTATGCATACATGAAGTATGCATACATGATACAACAGTTCTAAAGATAAAATGAGGATTAGGAAACAAAGTTAGTGTAACTTATTGTGTCCTTCTCCTATAATTACTATACATATTAAACTACTTGTTTTGACAGACTGAACATACAAGCGCACAACAAAAATGAAATCAAAAGAAACATACTGTATGAACAGATAATAAAAAAGTATAAGGTGAAATTATCCATATATTTCCAAATGCTTCGGTGATGATCTTATACATTTTTAATGGATTTTGCTGCGTCTTTTAATCCACTGTTACAAGGATGAGTGTATACCAAGGTATCATAATTATTCTTGTATGAAATATTTTAAATAACTTTTGGGGATGAATAATTATAAATATAAATTTACGCTGAGAGGGGGGAATGCGTAACTTTATATATTATGTAATTTATTATTCAACTATAATATTCAACGAAAATCAGAAAATTTATCATAAGGCATGTCTCTAAAAATATCGTAATAAAAAGAAGAAACATAAGTTCTTTTCGCAAAATTGTACATACACTATCATAGTTACTAAAGATTATACATATTTAAACATGCGCAAAATGCTACTCCCGCTAAACAATTAATGGAAACCGGATGACACAATATCCCATCCTGCCAGTCAGAGGATCAAAGTGCAATACCGCCTTTGGCGGAACGTTACGTGTTGTTTGTGATCTACCTAATCAGAATGAGAGTCTCACAATTAGTACATTTGTCTCGAATAGCTTCGGGCAATATCTCTATATTGCAAATATTGTGGTAAATTGAAGAAAACTTTTCCGATACGGCCAGCTGTTTAAAACCATCTTCATGCAGTTAAAATCGAACCCTTCTAATAGAATAAACGCACTTAGTGTATGTATCAATTAAAATAGCTTCTTTTTTGTAATTAAACACGTAGTAACTAGTGTTCATGCGAGTGCACTCTGTCATATATTTGGGGAAAGGAATGAATTATGTGAAAGAATGGAAAATTCTGTGATAAGTCATGTCAAAACGGACCAAATATATTTTGACTGTGTGTTCGTATTATGGGGACCCTTTTCATTCTCGTGTAGGTATAATTTTGTTTATAAAATATCACCTTATTTAAGTCGTCGGCCCACAGTTTATGCTATTAACTGGTCTAAAGTACAGCAGCATATTTTCCTGTACTGAACTCGTAACTAGAAGGAAATTCATTTCTGACCTGATGCAATTAGAAACTTGATGGATCGCTTGCCGGTAAAAAAAGTGGAAAAATATTGCCCGACGTCCGAAAAAGTTATTCATTAAACTTCAACCAAAATGTTTGTTTTAGTGTGTTTAACATATTTATCAAGTTTTCAAGTTTTACTATCAAATCGGAAATTACGTTCAAACATTAGTAAAACGCAGGGGATGAATGATTTTCTCGTCAGACGAAAAGCTTTACTAGCTTATAGAAATATAAACGTATTACACATCTGACTTATATATTTCCTAAAATTTTCAAACAGTTGTAGACCTATTTCTGCAATACAGATTAATGTATATTTCATTTGAACCGAAATAATTCGGCCACAGCAAATTCTACCATTTGCTTTTCCATCTAAATTGCTATTCAAAGTTCTGTGTATTTGGCCGCATTTGGCAGCAGAACGAGAAATTTCTGCAGTAACGAAGGTTCGATATAGTTTTCATTTTCCTTTGAGATTTCATTAGAATTTACAGACTTCAAAGATGATATTGTGACAAAAGAGAAGGCTCAATCAGATGACATGTACGTCGGGTTGCACCACTTGAGATATATCTCTTTCCGAGGGGGCGTACCCTAGAAATAGCATACTAATTGTAACGCACACGCATCATTTTTTGACGTCAACGACACGAACCACTCGGCCACAGAGCCCACCACCCCCGCCCCTGCACACACATCATGATTAGCCAATGTGTAGTTGCACTATGCTAAATTATCACTATATGACATCTGGTGATTTTAACTTGAATAATATTTTCATGTTCATTAAACAAATCAAGGGCATAAACTGCATTTACCGGATCAAGTGGGATAATACGTGATGTCAAATGCGGCGATTCTAGCTTAAATACAATCCGCATTATAAACACCCAGACTGACAGCCGGACGGGCAGCACAAAAACAATATCCTTCCGCTTTTGGCAGAGGACAAAAAGAAAACACAGACATCAGGTTCTTGTAAGATACACTTCGTCTCAACGATATCTATGTGCATAATGAAATGTCGGCTGCACATTACGAGCTTTTTGTTAATATCGATCTGTCGGAAAATCGACAAATTTGCCTATATAAGCAATATTTTATTCTGTATTCTTAAATTAATGCATAATTTTGATACATTTTTTAATTATTCGTTCAAAAATTTAAAAATTGCGTTATCTATTATTTTTTTAGTCCAAAGATTGCACATATTTAGCATAATATAATTTAATTGTAACAAATGTTTTAAAATTACCCTTTGATATTTATTGTGTATTACAATATTGCCTAGGGGTAAAACAATATCCAGTCAATGTTGTTTCAAGCCGGGTCATAAAAATACGTTACCCCAATTACAAGATACTATTATGTATTTTTATGGTTTTTGATATGTATATATTTTACTTTCTTCTGTCTTTTCTGTAGTCTTTTCCCTTTCCATCGGGAGTTATTTTTATGATTTTTACCCTTATTTTATTAATCGTATGACAGTAGGAAATATAGAATTCACAGAAATATATTATACTTGTCCATCTATGAATTTAATTTATACCATAAATCGTTAACTTAATAGATTTGTCCCGTAAATATTTACTAAGTAAAGATCCTGGCCCAAATTTCATGAAAAAACTTAAGTAATTACTTAGTTAAGTCTGCTATTCTAAAATTGAGCTATTGCTTAAGTTATTGTTATTTAATGTTGATTTTTTCAATGTATTTATAGTTAAAATATACTGTGGTAGTAGTATTTGTCAGCAGTACTTATTCAAGTCACGCAAATTTATTTAAGCACGATATAAGAAAATTAATCCTTACCATGCTAAATTTCTATTTTGAACTTGTCTATCTTTCAATTTGGACAGTACTATAAATTATGAAAAGGGGTGCATACCAAAAAGTTACTGGCTGAATGGCAAACAGTGCAGATCATGATCAGTCTGCACGGATGTGCAGGCTGATCATCATCTACACTGATCGTAAATTCGTAAATTTATGTGTAAGATTTTTAAAAAAAAATGTTACGATTTTAAAATATTTTAGATGGCCTATTCATATTCTTGAATACTTTTTTTATTTACAGACTGTTTCTTGTGCGTAAATATTTCTTTTTTTGTACATAGATATATGTTTAACATGATGTTTCATGTATTGAAAAGAACGTAAATTTATGTGTTTGATGTATAAAATGTAACGATTTCTAAATATTTTAGATAACATATTCGTATTCTTAAATATCACTTTTATTTGACAACCGATAAAGTATAATATATATTTTCGACACTTTAATATTATTAAAACTTCATTCAAGTATATCGTTTGGCAAACCGCCCGCCAGAAAATGCATCAGAAAATGACCAAAGCTGTTAATTATTGAACCCCATCCCCGTGTTACTACAACAACAATTAATACGGAAATCGACGAATGCGTCTGGTAGCGCTGATATTGGATTATTGATTTCGTGATAGATAGAGCTGACCCGCTTTATCGGTTTAGAGATGTTTCTAAAAGTTGGTAATGCATTAGTAGCAAAATGTGTGTAAAGGTCGAACAGACAGACAAAGCAATAAAAATATTTAAAATCTCAACATGAAATAAATCAACTTTATTGATACTATAAAACATTATTATATCGAAAGAAAATACAGTAAGAAGCAAAATAAAACAGAAACAGATACCTTTACATGTTTTAAACAAGTCATGCGATAAAAAACCGATGTATCATCTATCCTAAAAACACAAAATATTTTAAAGTAATTAAGCTTTAAAACAAAAATATCATTTTCATAATAAGCAACCTCTACGTGGCGCGTTAAATAAACAAGAGGGCCATGATGACCCTGTATCGCTCACCCGAGTACCATTGCTCAAAATGATATGATCAAGTTTTGACATAGAGGGTCCTAGGCTCAAATGCTGCATTTTTGTACTAACATGATATTCCTTACATACTTATATATTCGTTTACATAAAATAAAGGGAGGTAATTTGTAATAAATTCAGTCAAAAGTTATCTACCCTGATTGTCCGAGTCCAATTGATGGCACAAATGACATTTCAAATCAGTGTCTTCATTGGTTACTGAGATAGAACCATTTTAATTTGAAACAAAGGGAGGGAATCTGACATAAAATCAGTCCCTACTATCTACCCTGATTGCCTCAGTCAAACTAAAAACAATAATGAAATTGCAAATGAGTTCTATCAACATTTACTGAGATAAATCCATTTTTATTAAAATCAGGGGAGGTAATCATGCATTGGTATATGCATGTAGAAGATACAGAGTACAAGCCTCTACAGCAATATATTAGTAAAGAATTCATATTGATAAATATTCTATCAAGAGTTACCTAATACGACTATTTCTTACCATAAAAGACATAAAATTTAATAAACGATTCAAACAAATCTCATTTGAAGCTGCTAAGGTGTATTCATTTAGATAAAAAAATAAAGGGAGATAATTTGTCATAAATTCAGTCAATATGTATCTTCACTGATTGTCCAAGTCCATCTGTTGACATAAATGCAAGTTCAGATCAGTATCTTCATTAGTTACGGATATATGTCCATTTTAATTTCAAATAAAAGGAGGTAATTTGAAATCAGTCCATAGTTACCTACCCTGATTGTCTCCGTCAAACTAATGACAATAATTTCAAATAAGCCCTATAAGTACTTACTGATATAAATCCATTTTGATAACAATCAGGGGAGGTAATCAGATATGAAATAACTCATGGAATCCAAAATTTATTGTTGATGAAGATATTTTGGAAGTTCGTATCAAGTCAAACCATAAAAGAAATCTCTATATGGTTACAAAGGCCAAAATAGCCAATTTTGGACCTTTGAGGGGCCATAACTCTAGAACCCATGATGGAATCTGCCAAGGTCAAGAAAGGAACCAAGATCTTGTGGTGATACAAGTTGTGCGCATGTTTAGTTAAAGTCAAATCATAAATGAAGCTGCTATTGTGCAGACAAGGTCAAAATAGCTAATTTTTGGCCATATCAGGGGCCATTACTCTAGTACTCATGATGGACTGGCCAGTTCAAGAAAGGAACCAAGATCTTGTGGTGATACAAGTTGTACGCAAGTTTAGTTAAAGTCAAATCATAAATGAAGCTGCTATTGTGCAGACAGGTCAAAAAAGCTAATTTTGACCCTTTCAAGGGCCATAACTCTCGAACCCAAGATGGGATCTGGCCATTTCAAGACAGAAACCGAGATCTTATGGTGACACAAGTTGTGTGCAAGCTTGATTAAATTCAAATCATAAATGAAGCTGCTATTGTGCAGACAAGGTCAAAAAAGCTTATTCTGGCTCTTTCAGGGGCCATAACTCTAGAACTCATAATAGGATCTGGCCAGTTCAAGAAAGGAATCAAAATCTTATGGTGATTCAAGTTATGTGCAAGTTTGGTTAAAATAAAATCATTAATGTAACCTCTATCATGCAGATAAGAAATTGTTGATGCACGCACGAACGCACGGACTGACGACGGACGAAGGGTGATCACAAAAGCTCACCTTGTCAGTTTGTGACCGGTGGGCTAAAAACCAAGCAATAATTGTTCTTGTGCGGTAATATCTGTCATTCAGTGGATAAAAAAATAGCTGCAACAATCAAAGCATTTGTAGAATCCAGGGTTATTTAGTACTTGTTTCAGTCCGCCCACTAAGCTTAAGGAATACGCCGATCTACGTACCGCAGGGTCGTGAGTTCGATTCCCGGGCGAGGCGTATGTTCTCCGTGACGATTTGATAAAAGACACTGTACCTGAAATCATTGTCCTCCACCTCTGATTCATGTTGGGAAGTTGGCAGTTACTTGCGGAGAACAAGTTTGTACAGGTACAAAATAAATAAATAAATGAACACTGGTTAGGTTAACTGTCCGTCATTACATAACAAAACACTGTTGAAGTATGAAAACTGTCAATCTACTGCAATTTTCGAACAAATTAAGGCCGAATCTGTCTTACAATCAATCAAGCATACGAGATCTTATCATTTTAATAGCTGAATGTCCTTCGTTTTCAAAAATTAGGATTAAATTAAATTCTGCATTGTAAAAATATTTGTTTCAAAAGTGCAAAATTGCAATTCAGTAGGTATACAGACATCAACAAATAGGAAAATGGCGCGAAAAAAAGGCAGAAAATAACGGATTCTAATAGTTCGCAGTTTTGGCTCTGTAGAAATACATTCCTTTCTTGTGATGCATTCTTTTTGGCTCAAATTATTTAACAGATCTATCCTTGATATGTTGGTAGCATTTTCGTCATAAAAAAAAAACAACTTGTCACGGAAAAGAAGTCATTTTTCAATTTGTATACTGCACTGACAACATTCCTCAAAAAAAAAATAACTAAGTCACAGACCTTTTCAAATGGCCCGCGGTGTTTGCATTGTTCAGTGTGCGGTGCAGCAGCTCAAAGTCCCCCTATTTCATATAGAGTATTTAGTGAGTCAATACCTCAGCAAACTGTCTCCTGTGGTTACCTTAGCGCGAAGTAATATGTATTGGATTCGTCTGTTCTTGTCTCGCTTCCAATATAAATTGTCGTCTGCAGCAGTGGCTTCGCACATTAATTGTAAATGATTTAATGTAAACAAGTTTAGCTTTATAAAAACGCTAGTACGCGGCCGTTGCTGATTTAACGTTGTAAGTAATTATTTTAACATTTTTAAACATCGCTCTACAATTAGACACAATCACAGCACTGTTAACGGAATCGTGTGCCATGATAGCTCAGTCGTAGGGCGTTCGCCTATGGATCGAGAACTCCGGAATTTGAGCACCACCCGATGGAGAGACAGAGAAAAAGAGGTCACAGTTAGGCAGAGTAGCTGGTCCAGCGAAAAGACTTTATTCCTGAAAGATACTTTTTTCAGATGATGATAAAAAATTCCAGCTGGCTCGACGCAGTGACTTTCTTCTCGGGAATGTATTCACACAGCTGCTGGTTCCGACGCAAGATTTTTTTTTCCTAAGCGGGAATATCATAATCAAGTTTCTTCTCTCCACAAGCGAGATTTTCGGACTTTATCGCAGATTTTCGTATAAAACTATTGTAATATCGTCTTGCCAAAGCGGGCCGAAAACAGCCAAACAGTCTATCACAACATAATATCAAAAACAGTTTACTGTTGGTGGTTTTGCAGCTGCCTCCGATAAAATATGCATGCAAACATCATTTTCCTGTCATGCAGAAGTAAATTTCCTTTTTCACACTGCCAAATGTTAACTTCTTCTTGTTACCTTGAACAGCATCATTTGAATGCATACGTACATGTTGTATCATCGTTCCTACGAAGAGACACAGCTGTTTTACTCGCCATTAGAAAGAACTTCGCAGTTTGATTTATCCGCCAGTTTTATGAAGTTATATCCTGAAGATTTAAGTCTCAAATACCGATCTGTGTCAACATTTTGATGTCCATTCGCATGACTTTTTGTTACGTTTACATGACCTGTAAAAAGAACAATAATGTCGTAAACATTGTATTTGTATGACCTGCCCCTGGTAATGAGTAATAGAAAAATAAATAAAATAGAATACAAACTTACACGAGAAAATAGAATCAGTTATAGGACGAATTATTTAAATATCTTTTTTACAAACTGACAACATGGTCATATGACCCTGAATCGCTCACCTAAATAATATGAGCCACATGTTTAAAATGGCAAACTGATACTAAAGAATTAGAAAGTAGGTTAGTAAGTCACATTCATGGTCACTGAAAGTCAGTTTAAAGATCAGTGTGCAAAACTGTACATGTCATCCAAATTTCAAGGCTGCATCTTAAAAAACAAGGAAGTAAATCAGTATGTCAAGGTCAGTCAAGTGACCCCTTATAGCTCGGGGTCATCAGGTAATTATAATTAAACAGTGTAGGAAATATGATCTGATAATTTTTGAAGTATCTATTCCTATATTACTCATGTAACAAGTGACCACAGTGTGTGTCCCCTTTTCACCCCAGGGGCATAATTTGAACAATCTTGTTAGAGATCCCCTAGGAAATGCTACATATCAAATATCAAGGGCCTAAGCCTTAACTTTCAGACAAAAATATTTTTTTGTCCCTATCTAAGTTGTATACCTATTATTTGAATAGCGGAGCTAATAACACACACTTGTCATTTTGGAGTTCGAGTTACATCTTCGTAAACTTATAGAAATCTTAAGATATTTTGGATTTCTTTCCGAAACGTGTACCGACTGTCTGACATATTACATATAAATAAAAAGTGGAAAATTGTAATTACACATAAATGTACAATTGGCATGAAAACGTATCTTTATCTTATCAGTAAAAACTTATCCGGAAAAAAGTTCAACGCGGCCGTACCAGTCGAACCATACCCCTGGCTACGCCTTAGCAAAATGATGTTCTTTTTGGCGGCAAGTTATTCTGCCTTTGCGACCAGTGCATACCAAGATGCGCGGGCTGATCATGGCCTGCACTGTTTGCTATTCGGTCAGTAAATTTTGAGTGAACACCCCTTCTAATAATAAATGACACTGCCCAATCTTTATGACAGACTAGTCCATTTTAGAAATTTAGCAGATTAAAGGTTAAAACCACAGGCACGGGTCCAGTGTATATTTTTTGTTTGATATAAAAAAATATGTTTGTTTTATTCACACAAATATACTTTATATATGTTAGTCAAATGAAAAAAAAATCGATGACAAAAAATCCGGTTACAGTATCATATACATGGAAAAGGTGAACTATGCGAGCGTAACGCTATGGGAAGCTACTCGGCAAACTTGTAGAACATTTCAAAATCGGAGTTTATACACTTGCAGCCTTTACCTGCATGATTGCACCTTCAAAACATTTAAAGCCTTCCATAAATACTAAACTGACCCCATAAATTGCTTTGAAATACACAGTACAAGTCCCTAGGAGCGAAATATTTCAAATATCCCCGGCGATTTCAGCTGTCAAACGAAGTGATAAAAACCAGGAACACATGAAATCACCGGGGATAACTGAAATATTTCGCTCGTAGAGACTTGTACTATATTGCTTTAAGCATAGAATTATTGTTTTACTAATAAATAACATAAATTACAAATATACAGTGAAAATAGTGTTAGATACAGTATTTTCTTTCTGGTGACTGGGAAACTATTGTATCTGCACTTGATTTATTTTTTCATTTTTTTTTCATTATCTTATTGAATTATTGCTTATCTGTATTTATATTTTTGTATTTGCATTGATAAATTAGTAAACAAATATGTGTTAAGGCTCTGAAAGTAACTAAATAATACTTTAAGCCAGTAATAATGCTCAAATAAAATAAAAATATGTATATCATTACCTTTAATAATCTTTTTTTTTTTTTGCAACCGCCCTTACGAAATGGTCAAAAAGCTGCGAACATGCCGCGAACATGCTGCGAACATGCCGCGAACATACCTATTCGCAGGAAGTATTCGCGGAATATTCGAAGCTACCGCGATCATGCCGCGATTGGTTTGATACTAGTTCGCGAGATATTCGCAGGAAGACCAATGATCGCGGCATGTTCGCGAGAAGAACTTAGAAGATTATAATCTTTTGGTAAACTGTTACTGAAGAGCTTTTATAAGAGCAGGTAATTGTAGATCAATTAATTTGTAACATTATCTGTAAGGTCACAGTATGAGTCTGATAAGTTGATTACAACCAGATATTCTGGACATGTTTAGAAGGATGCATTACAGACAGTTTTCATAAGTGATTCTTAGAGGCTAATAGGAATATATACTTTTTGGTGGTAAGTCAGAAAATTTATGTTTAATATCTATACTTACGTATATATCTCAGTAAACATACGGAATTTTGAAAATGAAATAGATATGCTTAACCTTTTGCAGAGCTGTATCAGATTATCTAAAAAGAAATATAAAACTAGCTTATTTTGACAATTTCTTAGCTTCATAAGTCTGATAATTAACATGTAAAACAATGACAGATTTGTAGTAATACATATAACTTATAAGTAGTGTGAAGAAAAACATTGGGATGAAATGAATACATGCACTCAGACAGTGTTATTGAAATGACAAGTAACACTTAAAATTCAAACATATATATAAATATTTTATCATTAAAACTTTGTTTAAAATGCTCCAAATATGATATGAAAAAGTTCAGACATTGACAATTTGAATTTCTTACAACCTCAGTCAGTGTTGAAGTTTATTCAATACATTTATATCCCTGATTCCTACTAATTTATTTGTTTTTGCATTTTTTCTGTACATGCTTTTTTGTACACAATTTCTGTAGAGATGGTTTTCAGCTAGTTTGCGGGATGTTCGCAGCAACTAGTTCGCGGGATGTTCACAGCAACTACTTCGCGGGATGTTCGCAGCAACTAGTTCTCGGGATGATCGCGGCAACTTGTTCGCGGGAAGTTCACAGCTACTTGTTTGCGGGAAGTTCGCGGCAACTTGTTCGCGGAAAAACTAATTTGCATGTGAAAAGTGAACACCAAACGAACATCCCGCGAACTATTATAGCAATTGTATCAAAAGTGTTCGCGGCATGTTCGCTGGATATTCGCGGCATGATCGCAGCAAGTGTTCGCGGCAAACTATAATATTTCCGTAAGGGCGTATGCATTAATACTTGACTGTACAAATTTCATTACATCCAGATACAAATTTCATATATGTAATCAAGAAATTAATCTATGCTAAGATAAAGCTATACAAGGGGAAAAATGAGCTGCAACATGAGAAAACCAACATAGAGCATTTACGACCAGCATGGATCCAGACCGACCTGCGCATCTGTGCAGTCTGGTCAGGATCCTTACTGTTTGGTAACTGTTGTAAGTTTCTTTAATTGCAATAGGGTTTGAAAGTGAACAGTATAGATCCTGACCAGACTGGCAGATGCACAGCTGGTCGGGATCCATGCTGGTTGCAAATGCACGTTGGTTTAATTCGGACTGGTTTCACCCCTCCCACATCTGCAACATGAATTTAATTTTTCAGGACAGTCAGTAAATTCCACTGTCATTATTTCAGTAATGTTACAGCACTTTTGTAATATGTTTAACCTATATAGCCAATATTGATGTGCAGTGGCACGGTTACAGAGTTCTTTTGCTTTTGAAGTGACTGTGTAAGGCATAAAAAAATTGTTTGTTTCCTTTGTCTGTTTACAGTATCCCGACCTACCCAACATTTTTGGCCCGACCCTTAGAGAATGTTTTTTTTTCAAATTTTAATAAAAAGTTGCAGAACTGCACTTTTTATGCTTTAAACATTGTCAGTGATGTTAGAAATAAATTTATTGGTGCTGTAAAGGCATAACCTCCTTATTTGTATCCATTTCTTGACACGGAAATAATTTCCGAAAAGTCTCAATAGTTTTAAACAAATAAAAAGCATTTTCCGACCTACCTACCCTAATTTATTTGAGCATGCATGCGAAAACAAAGAATTTTTAAGGCCTAATTTACCTTTATGTGAACAATTATGGGATTGTGTTCTCTGTATCACCTGTGTTACGGCTACAGTAGTATAGTGAAACTTCGGTAAAGACAGAATATTATCAAGAATCATTTAAAAACTACTTCTGAAAACAGATTACTACATGACATTGTTTCTTTTTTTGTTTTTTGGACAAAGGCATTCATATACACTCAAAAATTTAGATCTTTATTGTACAAATAAAAAATTACAAAATCGACAAGATGTTTCTAACAGAACTTCAGTTTATTACAAGAACTTCAATCAACTTTATCAATATTTGAGACTAAAATTTCAAAAATGACAGACAGCAAAATGAAAAGCCAGAAAGCAAGCACATGACCACATGCATGTGCGATAAATGAATAGTAACTTTGGCGTTTTGTCATGCCCTTACCCTCTCTGAAGCATACACCCCTCCCATGTGACAGAACAGAATAATCAGTGAGGAGTCACAAAGGAAACTTCTATGGTAATGCATCATTGACCTAATTTGGTCATGCTGCCATTTTCAAAAGTAAAGGACAGAAAAAAGCTACTAGATAAGCCATATGTCACAATACAGAATGACACATGGCTGCATCCATCTTCTATATTTTCATAAAAGTATGTACAAAATTAAGTCCATAGCCATTTAAGTGTAAGCCATGACTGTATGAATTAACCTGGTTATAACAGAGCCACGTCACGCTAAAGACTGCCTTTGGTAATCTTCGGGACTTTGCAGCCAGTGTGGGCCCAGATCAGTCTGATCAGGGCCCACACTGTTTGCTAAGTAACTAAAGACCTAATTTTTTTCAAGAAGTAATTTTCTGATCCTATTTCAACGACCTAGAGGCACAGGAAGGTCTGGATCTACACAAAGTCTTGTCAGAAATTTACACATGAAGACACCATTTTGCATGACATGGCTCAATTATGTAATAGTATTCAGCATTAATTTTCTGCAAAAGAGTTATTTCTGAAAAAATAATTACAATTTTCCAACAATAGAAATAACATGAGGATCCACAGGGTCATGAAATGCTCACCTCAGTGATAACAATTTACCAAATATGGAAGCTCTTGGCTTTTTGGTTTTAGACTAGATTTTCAAATCTTTTCCTACATAAATGTATGTAAAAGAAGTGATTTTAAGAACAGCTTGAAATACCTGGGTAGAAACATCTTGGTAGAGGGTCACCTCGTAAACATTTCTGGACAGGTTTTCTTTAAACAATTCATGCCTAGCATCTGCAAAAAAGGACTTTGGCAAACACTGAAGACCAACATCAGACACAACAGAACATGACGTATGATCAGGGTCTTCACTGTTTGCATGAAGGATTCACTTGTTCTAAGTAAATCAAGACCTGACACCCCCATACAAGTTTGCAGATACAACATTTTATTTTATAACCAGTGTCTTTGCAGTTACCGTGAAACTATTGCACCTGGATCATATTATGTGAAAATGTTAGTGTAAACTATTATTTATTTTAGTTCTTTAATATTCACATAAAACCTTAACAACAATAACAAGTTTTCTCCTTGTTTGGTGTTTGAATTACAGACCATAATGTCACAAATAATATTTTTTCAAATTGAGACAGTAACAGGAAAAGTAACAGTAACAAAGATATGACAGAAAAATAAAGGCTGTTAAAACATTTAACCTTAAAAATAACCTAAGTATAACACCTTGGTGACCTTGGCCTTATGTATAATGGGCCCAACACCTGCACATATTTTGCTTGTATGCTGGACAATGATTATATGAAGTCACAGTAAGATATAAGCAATAGTAACAAAGATATGACAGAAAAACGAAGATTGTCGAAAAACTTTAGTCTTAAAAAACCTAAATATAACACCTTGGTGACCTTGTCCTTATGTATAATGGTCCCTGCCCCTGTACAAACTTTACTTTGCTTGTATGCTGGACAATGTTTATGTGAAGTTACAGTAAGATATAAGCATGATAAGCAATAGTAACAAAGATATGATTATACCCTTTTCTAGAAAGATGTCAGATGTGAGACACAGCATAAGATCCATTTGAATATATCTTTATTTTGCTGCCTGACCTTCCAGTGCTCAGATGTGGAATTGCACACACATCTGTAACAAAAAAACAACAACAAAAAACAACAAAAAATGCATCAAATATACATTTAACCTACTAAGCTGATACCAACCATTTTAGTCAATACCAAAATGTTAATATTCAGTCAAAACAAATCTACTGTGCTCATGACAATAAATGGTAGTTACAGAACTTACACTGAGTTATAGATTTTATCTGTCAGCCTGTAATCAAGTAAGGCTTTAAAACAGAATTTTTCATGAAATATGAAATGATGAAATATTTACAAAAACAGCCCGTAATGACAATTCTATGACAACTAGTCATAACACAGCAATTACTTTAAACACTGGTTATTAATACACGTCATAGGGTTAGAAATAAATGCAGTCAGACCGGGGTTCGAACCCAGAGCCTCGGAATACCCTTCAGATGCTCTACCAACTGAGCTACCCAGTCGCCTATACACTTTCTCCCCTTTTTAATATTCAAGTCCTATACCGTGACATATTTCCCCACCATTTTGAAATTTGTCCTTGAATTTTTTTCAGTAGGCACTTAAGTATATATAAGCAATTACAGGCATAGGAGACTAGCTAGTGTAATACCATCACCGTCCAAAGCTGGGCGCCAAATGTCAAAGGGTGAGAAAAATGTACAGCCAGACCGGGACTCAAACCCGGGGACCTCCTAATACTGTTCTGATGCTCTACTGACTGAGCTACACGGCCGTCTACATACTTTCTCCCAGTTTTAATATTCAAGTCCTATACCATGATATACAATACCGGAATTCGGTCTAGAGTAGAGATCCGGGCTAGTCCAATTTGATGTGATCCTAGGAAATATTGAGATATTTTTTCATAACCTTAGGACGGCCAGCACATATTTATGCAATCTCGCCAGGCATATATATGTTTTTGACCTGGGCTTTAGTACGGCATGTCAGCTTTTCATCTACAAAAATATATTTAAGCTCAAATAACCACAAATCCCAAATGGGTCCTCACGGACCAAGGGTACACTGATAATTTTGGAACTTCATCAAATCTCTCAAAAGGTTGTTTTTGATGTTGTCTGAGAGTGTCAGTATATGCCTTGGATGTAAGATCTAACCATATTTGAGAACTGCAGACCTAGACATTTCAGAAATATTTTCAAAATTAATTTTTTGTAATAAATGTTGATTCTATGGAAGCGTGAAAGGGTCATCAGACGCTAATATGTTTTATTACATTAAGGCAGCAGAAAGGATATGGGCAATATCCCCATGATGTGTTTGTAAAATAAACTGCATTAGCATATCTGTATTAAACCACATACGCATGTTTAACAGTTTCAAATGCTATAAATATGTCAAAATATAACTTATTCAACTAATAATGTTGAAATTCTTCTCCTTTCTTTTCCGATTGACTGGTTTACAACATGGTCATTCAATTTCATCAGCAGCTTGTTAAAATAAATAATGGAAAAGTACCGGTCAACATCAAAATTGCTTCCGGTGAATTGAAAGAAAGGCAGAGAAACGAATTGTCGACTGATTTTGGGGGTATATTATAACCCTAAAGTACGTCACTTGTATAGTTCTTTGAAAACATGACATTGTCCCCAAAGGCAAAATTCGCAGCGTTTGAAGTTGAAACTTCACAAATTTATGTGGTATAATCAAAAATAAACCCCAGACGTGCGTTTAAAGGTGCTGATTTGACAGTGATTGATTTCTAAACCAGGGCTCCAGATAATTTTTTTGGCCAATGAGTATTTACTCAACATTTTTTTTGTGAATGAGTAAAATGGTAAAATCTGAAATTGACTACAAGTAATTTTACTCTTGAAAATTTATAAATGTGAGAAAAAAGACAGAAATCAGTTTTTAGCGAGCTCGAAGAGCAGGCCCAAAGGACCTGCTCGAGAATCGAGCTTTACGGTAACGCAAGTATACTTGCACACATGGTGATGGATTTGAAAAGTTTTGTCGAAAGTTTTTAAAAAGCGCACCCTAGCGGATAGGTTATCACAGGAAGTACTTCTTTCCGGAGTGAATGCAGAATTTCATCCAGTTGCTAAAAATTATTCATCACTCAACAATAATGAAAGAAAGATTTCAAGTTGTTTGAAAAAAAAAATTATTTTAATTTAAAAGATCAAGCATCGGCCAGAAAATGGAAAAAAATGTCAATAATAAGCATGCAGAAAGAAAAAGGAACGCGATAATGACGTCACCGTGACACCGGCTTCCCATTAATTTTGCAACGTATGACATTCACTGTTATAGGTATGGTGACACTAAATGTAGACTTTTTCAAGTGAATAGGTTCTCCTGAATTCTTGTGAGTAGTGAATAGTTTCTTTGTGACAATGATGCATATACTTTTTAGCTTAATCCGGTTTCTTTGAGCTCGCTTTGAGGCTTTGCCTTATTTCATATTAACATATTTATTGGGTGTAACACCCATGCATTTGTTTGCAGTTTAGTTTCAATTCATCATTTAAGTTAATTTGCTTCTTTTTTTTTGTCTTTGCTTGCTTTGGCTTCACAATCGCTACCGAATAAAATAGAATATTCAATATACCTTTAGCTATGTTTTGGGGATCAGTTTTGTTGGTTTTAAAGAATGCTTGTGTTTGTTCACTTATACATTCTTAGAAAGAGACATTTTTGTTTATTCCGCACCGGAAGTTGATATTTTAAATCGACACCGCTTTAAAATACACTACCGTACCATCAATGTTAAATCCCAACTATTTGATATACACAGACATCAGTCAGGGGTGTACCTGTTTTAAGTTATATAACCTATTTCAGTTACTTTCTCAAGCATTTTATAACATGTATTAGTTATAAACCTTTAAAGTGAAATTAGTAGCAAACTGAGGTTGATCAAATTCTCTTTTAGTCTGAGCATGACCTGATAAGCGTAATGGGATAATAATGAGATATGAAGAGTTTTATGACTTTAAAGCTTATGCGTAAAACTTTATCAGCCTTGCGTAAAAACTTTTGCTGCATAGCTGAAAAGATAAAAGGTCAAGGATTCAGGAAATAATTGCATTAGTCCCATTCAAAATTAGGAATTGGCACAGGAGGGCTTTGTAATATTTTATGATAACTGAAACAAGTTATGAAAGTTTAACCAATAACTCAAATAGGTTATAAACTGCGATAACTTGATAGAGTTACACCCCTGACTGGACACTGAGTGTAAAAAAAATTGAACCTAGGTTTTTAGAGTACCATTCAATGCGTGTGTATGTTCAATGTGGGAGAATTAATGCTGACTGTGCTCATGTTACATAAAGCATCCGGACGGTTCAGATTTTGTTTACGCCAATAAAAAGTCATTCTAAGTAAAAATACTTTGTTTACTTCGTATGTCGAAAAGTTTCATCGATAAGAATCGCTTCCGGGTTAAGGTACTTCCGCCATCTTGAATTTAGAGTGATCTTCATTTGAGGTGTGAAAATATAGTGAACTAAAGCTTTCAAATGCAGCTGTTCCGTAGCACAAAACCAGCTCAGTTTGCAAGACCTGAACTAAAAGTAGCTGTATAAAAAGTGATACTAAAATTTGGAAATAAACAAAGCAGATATTTTACCTGTAGTTTTTTGGTTAGATTTATAAATCCTTTCAAAATACTTTATTAAAAATTCATGAATGGCAAAAGTTAGTTCAAAGTTTCAATTAGTGCATAGGAGAATTGTCTTACTGAATAGAACTTAACTTATTACAAAATCTGTTTTCAAATCTGACCACTTCATGTATTAAAACGAAAATACATTTGTACATATTGCTATTTTCAACATACATAAAAGTAGTTCAATGTTCGCACAATGATTTTTCTATGTATAGTTTACCAAACTGCCTAAAATTGTAAGAAAAGTCTCCAACTTAATGCGACCAAGATTTGGCAATGATCAAAAATTCGTTTAAAGGATTGTGCAAGTATAAGAAAGGTTCCATTTATAACAGTGGAATTTATGTACTTACACGCTGCTTATCTCAAGGAAAATTTGGAGCAAATGGAATTTTCGAAACTTCCTACGGTAACTACCGAAATTACTTAACGTAACTTTCTCACACATACGTGATTTTATATTTATTAATTATAAAAACAATCGAAATATTTGCTTTATCACGATATATGCAAACATTTTAGACAATCTTGAAACATTGGGCCACTGTATTTCCGCATACTGGTCCGGGACAAGTTCGATGTGTATAGAGATTCCTTATTAGATGTTTCATGCGTCGTAAACTAACCAGTTTTGATCTATCGACTTTTTATACACTATGAGAATTTATGCAGCATGTTTTAAAAACACAGTGAGAATAAGTCGCAGACAAAAATGTACAGCCAAATATGTTAGGAGGTAATACAATTTGTATACAATTGTAGATAACCACAAAACAAACAAAATGCAATCAGTTGAACTTTTCAAGCGAAAACCTGATGATTAAAATCAGAAATATCTCAAAAGTTACTGTTCTTCGTTTAACAATGATATTTTTTCACACTTTTATAGATATAAACTGATAATAAATGTGTATTGAAATTCCGGCATAGAAATGGACACTGACTTTATATTACTGCGGTGTTGACAGCGGAAGCAGCGGCCCAGTACTAAGACTGTCTACGAAACCAAGGATAACGAGTACAATCATAAGGATCAGTGTTCAGTATACACCTGAAAATAATAGAGTTGCTATTTGCCGAGTGCACACTTGTTTTCTATAGTCGTTAATATAAAGTAGACTTTGAAATATGCGCACACATGCATAATCTCATAAGCACTTCTTTAATGTATGATAGCCTAGTGGTATCTAGCGTCCGCTTCGAGAGCAGGGGTCGTGGGTTCGATCCCCGGTCGCGTCATACCAAAGACGTAAAAAATGGTACTAGTAGCTTCCTCGCTTGGCGCTCAGCATTAAGAGGATAGTGCTAGTACTGGTCAGTCTGGTGTCAGTATAATGCCACGAGTCTACGGCGTGATATTCCAGTGAGGCAGCACTATAAAGTTGGGCATTGTGCTCACTGCTACAAGTGGACACCGTCGTTTATATGACTGAAAAATTGTTGAAAAAGACGTTAAACCCGAACACACACACACACACACACGCACACGCACGCACGCACGCACACACACACACACACACACACACACAATAATGTATGTTCTCTGAAATTAACAAATAACTGGCTCAACTGAGACACCATACTTTAAAGTAAATTCAGTTTATTCCCCACGAGGTTCAAAATGCACGGGAGTCTCGTGATAGTACATGCCTTTAATTTCACATGGTTAAAGTGTAAACAAATAGTTAAATTTGCTTCGTTTTATTTCTCACGGGAAAGATCGGACGGTTTT
This sequence comes from Mercenaria mercenaria, assembly GCF_021730395.1. Lineage (NCBI taxonomy): Eukaryota > Metazoa > Mollusca > Bivalvia > Venerida > Veneridae > Mercenaria > Mercenaria mercenaria. The sequence continues at coordinate 23,732 of NW_026460281.1, read as the reverse complement.
TGATATTGGAATAATTTTAGAACATATATGCATTTAAAGTTGAAAGTCGATCGTTTTATACAGGATGTAAAACTGAAACAAGTAAGCACTTTTACTTTTTCAGCAATGTCCCTCAGGTGAACTTTGACACTGTTTACAAAGAGAAACCAGTTTTGTGTCATCCTGAAATGCGTTGTTCGGCTGAAACTTATAGTTCCCGGAAAAGTTCTAAAATGGTTTATTTTGGGGATTTTTGTTTTATTTACATATTCAACACAATGTGCAATATTTCCAGTTTTTGAAAATGATTGAAATTGAACTTTATTTTAGCAAAAGTTCCGATCTTACAATAATATTTTGCCAGCGGATGCTTACAAATTTTAAGTGAAACGCCTTTCTTGTCCAAAGGTGGTGTGTAAAGGAAAAACTAGCATTACACATTGCGTTTATTCTTTAAATGTAAAGGATCGGTAACAGATTAAGGAGATCAGGCAGTGCTAAACTATACTAAATGGATATCTCTAACCATGAATAAGGAGGCATATATATTTCAGTAAGGAAATTTGAGGTAAAAGAACAATCATCAGCTGATCATATATTTAATTCCTTGAAATAAATATGGCGGCGAAATATTTTAGAAAAACTGTGCACGTGTTTTGCGCATTAGAATGTTTAACGACATTTTCTTGAAAAAGTAACGCTCGTGCGCACTATTTTGGCATCTCTTTGATTTGAAAATAAATATTTTATAGCAATTTAGGTTGCATACGATACCGAAATTTTGCACCAAAAATGTTCACTCATTTTCTTCAAAAGCACTGTGGAGATAGGGTTCAGCGTAGCTTTCATGCTCGCAAGTTTACCTACAGATATATCTTTTCAACTTTTATCATATATTTTTTGTGTCCTTGCATTTCGAAAGCTGTTTCGAGGATTCTGATTTTTCACATGAATTTCTAGTTTCAATTTGCGGAAGTACCTTAAAACAGCTTCCCTTGACACTTTAGAGTAATACCTACGCCCCTGTTAGCACTGGTATATTACTATTAGGAGGCCACTGTTAGTCAATTTGATTGTAATAACATTTGGGCGCTTGTATTAAAATCTTTCAAATGCGCGAAATTATGAGAGATACAATGAAGTATATTTTACATTTGTGTTTATCATACTGTACATAGTGCTCAATAAAATCAAGCGTAACTATGGTAACATTTGAACACTTTCTGATGGAAGGCGAATCCAAATTCTTGGCGATATAGAATTTCAGTGTCGCCGCTTTGAACTGCCGTCTTTTTATGACGTAGACAACATCTATTAGATCTAGATCCTGTCTACACTTTCCGGGTATACTGTTTACAAAACATTCTTTACGGAAATGATAAAAAAAGTTAAATTTCAAATCAAAAATAAAATTTGAAAGAAATATCATCTTTAAAACTAGAACCGTAAGACGATGAATCCATATACTTTTTTAAAGTATATTTAAACACTTTTAAATCCATTGCACGCTGAGCATGCGCATTTAACCTGCTCGGTTTTGCACGCTGGGCATGCGCATTTAACCTTCTCGGTTTACGCTGGGCATGCGCAGGAGAACATTTATTTGCGCGGGAGCGCACGTTGCACGCTGAGCATGCGCAATAACTATTTCTCGTTTATGCACGCGTTTCTAACCGTGCAACACGTTTCGCCTTCAACACGCGAGTTGCTCGCGATATCACGCAAACTCGGGGAACAAACACGCAGGCGCCACTGTAAAAATAAAGGAATATTTATTTATGTTGATGCTCAAACCGGAGAAGAAATTATACAAGGCTCAGGTATCTTTGACACTTTAACAAAACTGTTTTCATCTTCTGTTGCATCTTCAATTAGCACTGCTGGAAAAAAGCTCTGGAAACTGCAGAAAAAACTGCACTTGAAAGTGGAACAAAAAAGATTGGAACGGAAGTCGGAAATTTAGCTGCAGCGAAGCTTACAGAAAAAATTTAAAGTTTCAAAAAACCTGCTGCGAGCGTTAAGAAACCTGGAGCTTCGGCTCCCTATGAGCCTCAGGCTCGTACTGGCGTTGGTGAATTAATTGCCAAAAAATTACAAGAAAAAAATAATAGTAAAAAATAATGAGGAGGATATTAATATAAGAATAAATAGAATATTATCAGGATCTGGAGCTTTAGCTCCCTATGGGCTTAATGCTTGTGTTGGAACTTCAGCTCAACGTAAACGTATTAACAGATTAATTTATAAGAAATAAAATAATATATAATAAACATGTTTAGAACAAAACAGTATTGTGAAAGATACGAACTAACTCCTATTCAATTAGATACACCTTTAATATCCGTCCTGGGAAATAATGTTAAACAACAAAAAAGTGGGTATCACTTTACAATTAATGATAGAAGTTCATATTTTGATTGGTTTAATGGTTATTTTGAAGTAAGTTTTAAAGTTAATAAACTTGCTAATGGTAATAATTATGCTGATGGAGATCAAATGGCTTTAATCAATAATGCAGCTTCAATAATTGATCAACTAATAATTAAACAAAATGGAAAAATTGTTTATGATTGTAATAATTTTTATAAGGTAATAAATGTAAAAAATTTAGTTGAACTATCTAGTGATTATGCAAAATCAACTGGAACAAACGAATTTATTTATTTAGATAGTACCGATAGTGCTGAGAGTAGGGATGGTCAAGCTGGATATAATAAAGGTTTTGCTGCTAGGAAGTTATCAATCCAGGGTGGTAATAATGTAAATGATAAAATTCCGTTAAATAATTATTCATTTTTTCAAAGTTTGGAAGAAAACATGTTACCCCCAAGCCAAATACAAATAACATTACAATTAACAAATGATGATGAATTAATTTACATAGCTAATGCTGCTGATGCAGGTAGGGTAATTGTAACTAAATTAATTTTGTGGATTCCACGTTTAATTTTTAATCTACATGGAATTAATTTAATTTCCGAAAGATATATGAAAGCAAGAAGTTGGAAATATCTTCGTGAAATGATAACACAATCAACAGATACGCAGCAAAATAATATAACTTTTAGAATAACAGCCGGTGTAAAAAAACCCGAACATGTGTTTGTTTTTTTTTACAACGACCTGATAAAAGTAATTTACAAGAACATAATCCACAACTTAGAATTTAAAAAGGAAGGAATAACTGAAGATCCTAAGCATATTACATTAACAGCTAAATTAAATATTCCGCCAGCAGCTAATATTCGTGTTTACGCAATTGTATTGTATGAAGAAACAGTTAAAATAAATACTATTGGAAACGAACTTGTTATTGTGTAAATAAAATATATTTTATAAATTTAATATATAATGGTATCAAATTATATTGAATATAAAGTAAATTTAACAGATGGACAGAAAAAAAATTAGCACATGTCAAGCTGATAATAATAAAATTCCACATACTTTTAGATTAAAACATGAACAATTACGTGGAAATTTCCCTTTACTTTTAACAAAAACACAAATTAATCAAATTGAAAAGTCTATTAGGAATAAGAAGGGATTACAATTTCAAAAAAAAAAAAAACAAATGTCCAGTCAAGGTCAAAATGGCGGAATTTTAGGAGCTTTGGCTGGTTTGTTAGGTCGGACAGTACTTCCGGTAGCTGCAAAAATAGCTCCAAAAATATTAGGGCCGTTAGGCGTCGGAGCTTTGTCAGGGCTTGCCAGTACTGGTGTTAGTAAAATACTTGGAAATGGTATGATTTCGGTAGCTAATTATAAGAGAAATATGATATCACCATATCTTACACCTAATCAAAGAAAACAATTAGTGGGATCTGGAGTAATTAAATTAACACAAAAACAAAAACAAGACGGTGGGTTTTTAGGTATGCTTGCAGCTAGTCTAGGAATACCTTTGATTACATCCTTGTTAAGTGGTAAGGGACAAGGCCAGGGTATACAAATTGGTTCTCAAAGAAGGCCTTACAGACGGATTCCTATAGTAAAAAAAAGTAAAATTTATAAACAAACCCATTTCTAACTTTGAAATTGAACAATGGGTTAAACGACTTGGTATAAAAAACTTTAGGGTGTATTTAGTAGAATAGTCTACCAAAATCAAAAGGATTAAAGACCGAATGTGGAATTATAAATTTGGACGACTCTGTTGGGCCTGGAACACACTGGATTTGTTACTTGAATACTTTATACTCTGACCCATTCGGACTTCCTCCTCCAAAAGAGGTAATTAAATATATACCTGGATTCAAGTATTATAACATACAATATCAAGACAAAACAAGTGTATTGTGTGGTTATTATTGTTTATTTTTCATAAAAATGTTACAAGATGGTATAAACATTTATGATTTATTATATAAAATACTAAAAGTGAACAATGTAAACATAATGTCGATTGAACAAAAATTTATAAATTATTTTAATAAAAAGGGTTAAAATGTATCAAAAACACAATATTCTTTACTACTATCAAAATGTACCCATAAACGTTATATTCCATACTACTCCCAAAAGCGTATACGGAAGTGACGTGCGTTTACAGTGTAAACGTTATTATAAATAAAAGTATAAATATATAGAAATTCCACTAATGTTAAAGATAAACTTCAACGGAAGTGACGTGCATTTACAGTGTAAACGTTACTATAAATAACCGTGAACATTATACATGGAAATTCCACTAATGTAAAAAATAAACTTAAACGGAAGTGACGTGCGTTTACAGTGTAAACGTTACTATAAATAACCGTGAACATTATGCATGGAATCCATACATAGATTCCTTCTGTTAAAAGCTGATTTTGTTACCAATTCAACTCTGTACATATTTCTTCGATTAGTTTCCTGTTTTTGATTAAAGTTCCAATACTAAAAGCACACTTCACTAAATTTTTATGTTTCTCAATGATATGTATGAGTATGGCATACACCTACGGTTAAGTGATTCTCACAACATGAAAGTATTATGATATTCAACCATGCTACGGTTAACATTCTTTTCTTGAAGTCTTCCGATGATATATTTTGTTTTAAACGTTCGTTGTCTTTATAAAGTCTTGCATTTTTCACGTTGTAATTCGTCTGGCTAATATTTATATCTTTGTAGAATTCTTGAATACCTATAAAATAAACAAAATAACTTTCAAAAAACCATCTCAACATACTTATTCTACAACGTATAAATATATTGTTTTCATTGGTAAATAGTTAAACGTATAATTATTTTCTTAAACTTGTTAAAAAACCGCCTCGGTAACCTAATGGTGAGCGTCCGCTTCGAGTGTGGGAGGTCGTGGGTTCAATCCCCGGCTACGTCATACCAAAGACGTAAAAAAATGGTACCAGTACCTCCCATGCTTGGCGCTCGGCATTAAGAATATAGTGCTGGAACTGGTGGGGTATCATACTTGCAGCAGTTAGCACAATACCTAACTTTATAGTGCTGTTTCACTGGAATACCACACCGTAAACACGTGGTAGACACCGTTGTTTATATGACTGAAAAATTGTTTAAAAGACGTTGAACACACATAAGCTTGTTAAAAATAAAAAGATAAAAAAAATAAAACTTACATTTCAGTTGTATAAATTCCACTTTTTTCCATTAAAATACTTAAAACAGTAAAGAATGTTATGTGTATTGATAAAAACTAGTCGTAACCGGCTGATGCAATATTGTGAAATACTATAATGGAAAACACCGTAAAATCAATATCGGCTTTAAACTTGAGGCTACAACTATTTTGTAAATTGTTTTTCGGTCCTGGTATAAAGTTTTTTAAGTTTTTATTAAGGCTTTTTTAAGATATTTTGAAAGTCAAATATATATTTTCTCAGTACTTTATAAAAGTTAAAAGCTCCCAGGGACTTACGTTCATCAAACCAAAGGTTTTCACAGTAATTTGTTAAAACCTGTGGGTTTCAAATTGGCCGGCATTGGTAATTTTTAACCAGTGGCAAGGGGTCAAATGAGGTCAAGCTGCGCCAATTGCGATAATTCTTATACTACTACCAAGTCTGAAATTGTTACCCTGTATTATGTTTGTGCTGTAATCATTTGTTTAACTAAAGGGTATGTGGTGCCACCCCAGGTCAGCGTCTTTATAACGTTAATTTTGTTTATAAAATGTTTCGTTTCGTATGAAGAATAAGAATATTTATTTTTAACAAGAAATCACTGTCGGTAAATGACAAAAAAAAATATTTAACTGAAGCATGTAGGTTTTATTTTGTCATTCGTATCACTGGATTTATGAAACAATGAATAAACAATGATAGGTATATAATTATACCATATCCAGGTACCAAATTTAAAACTATTGTATGATTGAGCTATCTCGTACGATAGATGAACTAAAATGTTTGTTTTCTACAGTAATTTAAACTTTTCTGTCTTTTTTCAAAGTTCTTGCACTATTTAAATCTCTGCTGATTTGTAGATGTGTTTGTAACGTCAGGTCTATGTAAGACCATATACTTTTTCGACGTAAACATTCGACAGGGCCCGAGAGCGTTGCGGACATGTTACTGATTATTAAGCTACTAGATATAAGAATTGCACAAAACAGGAACAAAGTTGAAGAGCCAGTCCACGTTTTATTGAACAACCCTCGCAGTAGCTTATTTATTAATGTTCGAAAAAATGTTGCATGATTTTGTTTCTGATTTTCAGAGGGAGATACAAATACACGATAATCATGTTGAGTTACCAAGTCAAACTATTGTTTATTGCCTGTCATTTACGAGGTAGGTCTAATTTCTTTAATGTGTTGACTACTTGACGGATATGCAGACTGTCGATTGATAAGTTGCTAGATATATATCTATCTTTGAAAGTGAAATCTGTATGAAGATCGTTTGGTAGCTTATAACGCAAAACAGAGATTCATTAACATTGTATAGACTCCATGATCCAAAAGGACCAAAAATATAACGGACAGACATTTTAAAGCCGGCACACATCACTTAAAGACTACTGTTGTGGTTGTTAATGAAATCTTTTTAAAGAACTTATAGAATCAAAGAATGCAACCACGTCCAATAATAGCAGACTCAGTTTGATTATGTTCTATAAGCACTAACGATAGTTTTCTGTTAATGATGGATGTTTATTTTATACGGCTGCATCAAATGGCTACACTATTATCTTAACTGATCTAGGTGGCATGAGGAAATCATATGATTCGGGTATGTTCAATATAAATACTGGCTAACAGTTGGCAGGGGCAGCGGAGGAACGGGGGTGTAGGTTCTGAACCCAAATGTCTGTGGTTTGTGTGGCTAAGAAGGATTGACAATAAATTTATTCTGAAGCTGCATACAGCTTCAATAAATGTCCTTTTTATTCAGGATTCTATTGTCTATCAATGTTAAACAGGAAATTATGTTAAAATCAAAAGAAATACTCGGCTTTTTTAAAAAGTTAAGTATGATAAGGGGATAATTACAAACTTTTATAAGAACAATTAGATACACATTTCTGCTACGGATCTAATCCTAAGAACGTTGCTCCTTAAAGAAATCTCTAACAGAATACCCGAAAAGTGAAAACAGTGTCAAAATATGTTGCTTTAATGTGATTGACTACCTTTAATAACAATTTGAAGTCGGTGTACAAATGATATTTTAATGGAAAGGCAGAGTTAAAGATCTAATAAGTCGTGTACCTTTCGGATTCGGCCAAACCTAGTTCAAGGTCCATTTGTTTCGTTTATATGTTGAACCCTGAATAGCATAACTAAAATGTTCTCCTTGCTTGTACACGTTTTTCCCTGTTTTTGCATGTCTGTCCATAATCTGCCCGAAGCAAAATGTTTACGCAACTTATGCCCAATTCACATTTAACCCGGGCGCCTTGCAATGAATTAGTCTACGGTGTTCTTTGCGGTTTGGGGCATCGTAGATGGCTACGGGCATTTACACACTATTTACGAGCATAATGCCATTTTTCCACAGGCTGTAGGAGGAAGGCCGGGAGAAATCCGTACGGACGTAGAGCGGATATTATACGGTAATCGTGCAATTATAGTGCAGTCTCCGCAAGCTTTCCACGGAAATTGTACGACGTCTATACGGCTTCCGAGTGATAGTTGCGCGGAGAAAATACTGCGGGCTTAGCGCAAAACGGTTGTAACTGACATTTTTTTACAAAAATCACTTTTTTACACTTTTCAATCTATTTTGCATGTCTACATAATCATGTAAAATATTAGGTTTGAATACTGAAGATGTATGTGTTAATTTATTATTTTTTTTTTTGCCAAAAGGTTGTATCTGCACAAAAATGTATTATAAACAAACAGTAAAAAGGGAAGTAACTAGTTTATATTGTTGACATCATCAGTGACATCACTTGTTTTGTTTTGGTTGACTCTGGCTTTGGAAAGACACTTCTTTTTGTTGAAGTATATAATAAAAAAGTGACCTTGAAGGTAAAAACTATGATTATTTTTAAAAATTAATACACAATACTGAACCCTAAATCGTTATCAAGAAAAATCTTCATAAATTTTAAATTTACATCTTACATAAAATATTTTCAACAAAAATATAAAAATATATATCGATCTTAGAATTCTAGTGAAAATACTAAAATTTTACAGTTGATTAATGACAAAGATAAAATATTTTCATTATATTTAATCAAAGTTTTATAAAATTTGAACTGAACATTACTGGTTGCCAATTATATTTATGTTCAAAATTGTTTGCATGAGAGAATTACATTGGGCCAAAATCTTTTAACTGAATGACTTATGTTTTAGGGGTCTGAGATGAATATTACACGGGCAACAGTGCACCAAGGGCATAGCTCTTTCCAAGGGAATGGGAGACAGTGTGTTGCCAATGCCCTGGTATCCGTAGTGGAAAGCTATAAATACCCCGCTAATTATGGACAACAAATAATCTTGACAGCATATTGCAACAAGGTGACAATCTATACACCTCTTTAGCTGATAATGGTTCAGTGACTTACCTGAACGTTGATGATATTCCATCAAGCATTGCAATAGTGTCTGGTTGTCTACATGGTACAATGCATAGTACAACAAGAGGGCCTTTCTATTCTTTACATGATGCAGTGTCTATTCTGATGGGACAGCATGTTATGACTGGCTGTATTTTTACAGTCGGCAACTCTGAGCCATGTTACAGCACAAGCATTTTGAAAAATGATGATAAATACTTTCTTTTTGACTCCCACAGTAGAAATGAATTTGGTATGCTAGAACAGCATATGTCACTAGTCACTATGATATCAACCACCTGTGCATTTTCATTGAGAACCTTCTTGCCTCACTTATATTTGGGTCCTCTTGCCCCTTTGAACTTGCTGCTATCAAGGCACCATCAAATGAAATCATGACTGGTAGCTACATTGAAAGCTCTGATTCTAATAGCAGTTTCAGTTATTTCGATCATGTGTCAGATGGCGAGTACAGTTGCCAACTCTTTATGGCATATAAGGCAATAATGAATATCCTTGAGAAAACACCAAAGTCGTCCGGTTCAGATGTTAGTGATTGTAAGATGTTTTGTGACAGCGAGAAATAAAATATCATTGGTGACCATATTGAGGCAGCTTTGTGTAACCTAGATGACAGTGATTTATTTATAAGTAACTGGTTAGCTGAAACCTTTTGTGAGAAAGGTGATAGACATAAAATCCACTGTACAAACGATACTAATCAAACTTTTGTTTCTGAGAGTAAAAATGATACTTATGAACCTAAGTTAACATCTAGTGCTAAGTTAGGGTTGAATCCCAATGATGATGATCAAACTGATGGTGACCACAGTGGTGATAATCCCAAAGATGATTATCAAAATGATGATGATCACAATGGAGATAATCCAAATGATGATGATGAAAATAATGATTACAATGGTGATGATCCTGATGGTGATTTTCACACTGGTGATGATCACAATGATGATGATGATAAAAATGATTAGTATGATGGTGATGATGATAGTTATCAATCCAGTGAAACAGATAGTATAAATACATGTTCAAGTGAGGACATACCCTTGTCTATTTTGTGTCGGAGAAATATAGGTAATGAAAATGTATCTATTCCACCGAAGGAAAGTAGAAACATGTTGCATACTGTTAGTGGCAAGGAGAATCAAATTTGTGCTAGTAAGAATGACATACCCAATATAGAGGTAGGTGGAAGTAGGAAAAGAAAACGTAATCAAAAGATGTGGAAGAGAAATGTCGCTAAACGCCGTAGAAACTGGACAAAGGGGAAAGGCTATTCCTGCTAAGATCATGAAACCTGCATGTGGAAGTAAATGTAAGTACAAATGTATGACAAAATTTACCCAGGAAGATCGTGTAAATATTTGTTTTACCAATTTTGGCAGCTGTCCGATGTAAAATAGCAGTGACTTTTTATTCATGTTCATGCCATTCAGAAATCAAAGGGCAGAGGTTCTAAAAAATGCAAACTGCAGAAGAAAGCATTCCATTGAATGGAACATGCCTAGGCCAGACAAAACTAAAATAAAGGTATCTAAGACCTTTTTTCTTGAAACACTCAGCATCTCAGACAAAATGGTTTCAACAGTTCATAGAAAGATGAAAGACTTAGGTGTATGTCTGGATGATAAAAGAGAAAGGTATCATAACCGTCCAAACAAAGCAAGTGAATCAAAACTACTAGAAGAAGTGAGAGCTCACATTAAATCATTCAAAACAATAGAGAGCTATTATTGTAGGAAGGACTCCAAGAAACTGTACCTTCCCCCTGACTTGAATATTACAAACATGTACAGGCTGTACAAAGAGCAGTATGCCCACAATGCTGTCTCTGAAAGTGTGTACAGGTCAGTATTTTGCAATGATTTTAATCTGTCATTTTATCACCCGAAAAAGAACCAGTGTGATATTTGTCGAACATATGCAAACTCATCTTCCGAAGATAAGAGAAAATTACAAGATGCTTATGATAGACACATTGCAAATAAAGAACTTACACGAACGCTTAAAGATGATGGCAAGCAACAATATAAAACTGATCAAGACCCTGACACAATAGTTTGTTGTTTTGACCTTGAACAAATCCTGTTAACCCCTCATTCTTTCGAGTCATGCCTTTACTATAACAGGAAATTAAACTCATTTAATTTCATTATTTATGATCTCTGCACAAGTGAAGGCTGTTGTTTTCTTTGGAATGAGACGATTGCAAAAAAGGGGTATGTGAGATGGCATCATCCTTGCACAACTTTATACAATGTAAGGCCAACAAAGGTATCAAAAACTTCATTTTTACAGTGATAACTGTATGGCTCAGAATAAAACTATGCAGTATGTATCCATTTTATGGTATTGCCTGAACAAATACAAGCTCGAGTCCATAACTCATAAATATCTTGAGAAGGGACACACGCAGAATGAGGGATACTCTATACACTCTTCTGCCGAGTCTGCTAGCCGTCATGTGCCAGTTTTTACAACCAGTCAATGGGCAACCTTGGCAAGAAGTGCTAGGCACAAAAGGCCATACAATGTACAGGAAATGACTTTGAAAGATTTTTTCGATTTCAAACAGCTTGCGGACAATGTTAAACATTTTGAAATCACAACAGACAACCAAAAGGTGAAGTGGCAGTCAATCAATGTACTAAAATTGTATTCCTCAGAACCAAACCGATTTCAGTTTCAAACAGATTATGATGGTGATGTATTTTCTGTTGACCTTTTCCATCGCACACGTCATTCTATCCCAAAGCCCACAAAAATAATGTTAGAGCAGCTGAGAGGTGAGTGCTTACCCATACCAAAAGCAAAGTTGTTTCTCTTTGCCAGACAAACAGTATCCCCAGAGCACACCATGCATTCTGCCTCCTTCTACCCCATGAGTAGAGCTGTCTTTGATGTAAGGTATACCCTGCGATATGTAAAGACAAATGAATACAGATATGATTTATTATTGAATATGAAAACTGATGATAACATTGCTTGTTCAATGTTTTTTAGTTTAAATATCTTCTATTCTCATGTTTTTGAAATTATGAGGTCTTAGCTTTAGGCATTATGTGCTACAACTTTAAAGTTATATGATTTATGCTGTTTTCTAAAAACCAGTACCTGTAGTATCACGTACAGAATGGTGTGTGTGTGCACGCGCATGTGTGTGTGTGTGTGTGTGTGTGTGTGTGTGTTAGGGCCGGATCATGTTCAGTTGATATAACTCAAATGAATATTATTGTTGTAATGTTTATTTTGCTCTAGGCATTATGCGCTATAACTTTAAATTTATATGATTTATGCTGTTTTATAAAAACAGGTACCCGTATTATCATGTACAGATAGGTGTGTGCGTGCGTGTGTGTGCACATGTGTGTAAGGGGTGAATTATGTTCAGTTGTTATAATTATGTTAATATAACTCAAACAAATTGTAGTTGTAAATGTTTATTTTGTTGCAAAGATTGATTTATATTATTCAGTCAACAGAAACACTAATTAATTTTGAAATACCTGAATGTAAGTCTGAAAAAAAAACAATAAATTTCATTTCAGATATAACTGTTTTGCACTTAAACATTTTCCCCAAATCTTTGCATTTTAAGTGCAAAATGGTTGTAACTGACAGTGTAACAAATATCTCTTTTTAAAAGCCAGAACAGTGCTAGTGCTGATAATATGTTATACAAAATGCAAAAATATGTTTCTATGTATTACTAATTAACTTAGTTTGAATGATGAAAGTTCCAAAAATTATTAAGTTTTATTGTCTTCCTTTAAAATTTTCAAAATTGCAGTTACAACCGTTTTGCGCTAAGCCCGCGATACAGTGACGGTGCAGCCGCCGTTACGTTTATGCACATATCAGTGCCGCCACACGGCAATGGTGCGGTCGCTTTAGCGTCCATTCTACAGATAGAGGAGCAACTTGGACAGCAAAAATGTCCCCACATCTGATGTTCCCAAATATAATCAGATTTTTTTTATTTAGTTGTTTCATGCTTTTTGAGTACACATATTAAATATTTTAGTTAACTATCGACAAGTTTCCGTTATTTCTTTGATTTTACAAAGATAGCTGTAAATCAGCGACAGATACGTTACAGTGGGAATTTGCATTCAAAAGAATATTTTAATATAAGACATAACAATATTTGTGTCTGTTATTTACCTGCTCAGACTAAATAGTTTTATAAGAAATGAAGTTATTTATATATTATGATTGATAAAATAAATCAAATTGTATGGAAAAACTAGCGTAATTTACACAAATATCAGTTGTCATAAAACGCACTTCATATTGGATTATGAAGTAAGATCTATATCATCATGTAGATTAACGTACTAGAACTGATGAAGGAAACATGCTATCTGAACAATATAACTGTTGGTTCTTAGATAAATCCGAAAATACAGTCCTTTTGGTGAAAATAGTCTACCCATTTCGTATAAACGTATCCGTCGCATTTTTAAATTGCTTAATTGGCGTTAAATTTGCTTTATAATTCATACATTATAGTATGATTCTATTTAAGAATAAAGAAATATAACGTAAAATGTTTATGTTTTGTATAGAAAAACTTTGATTTGTACATCTAACATAAAACATAGAAATTGTAACGTATCTGTTTTATTCAATATTTATGATGTCTTATTAACTCCAGATATCAATAATAAAACCGTAATCAACTATTTTCTAAAACTTTAAGTTAAGGTGACGATTATTCAACCCATTCAAACATTTTACACTTTTATAGCACAGTCGTATAACGTATCTGTTGTCTGTAACGTATCTGATTTAATATGTTTTCTCAAGTGAAAAATATGAAATCTGGACTAAAAGATAAATACTTTAACTCGGATACAAAGTTAAACACGTGTTCTACTACACTGTCCAGTAACATTTCGAGATAAATGCAATATAAATGTATGCTGAATGAAACACTTCGTAACGTATCTGCAAAAAACAAATTGAAACACGGTGACAGTTGAACATCATCTTATTTTATTTTCTATAATATGTTTATTTCATTTATAAATAAATGTTCTTTTGATAATCATAATCATTAACATTCAAACTGTCAATAGTCGTTCCGGAACATGCATTACGCACCTGCGTATTTGAAGTGAATATATGTTGTAACGTATCTGTTGTCCAAATTGCCGACACAAAAGGTACGCGGTCAATATACACATGATTGACACATATTGAAAAAGGCGAAATTTTGTCCAAGATGTATACAGTAAACCTCGCTTATAAGGAACAGCTTTGGAGCTCTAAAAATTGTTCCTTATAACCGAGGTTCCTTATATCCGTATAGCGAACTAGTTCCTTGTAACCGAGGTTTGTATAACGAACACAATTTGTATAGCGAACGTTATATTTGACTGACGTTTGATAATGGCTATGTGTTCACACTCCGGGCCGACTTTGAATAGGTGGGTTTCTAGCACCAGTCTTTTTCTGAATAAATGGTAACGTGAACTTCCTGCATGTATATGACTGAAATAGTGTTGAAACGCGGCGTTAAACCTAAACCAAGCTAAAATGTTCGTCGGTAAGAATGACCGTAATTTGTGTATATTTTTATCGGTTATTTCTATCTTCTTTTTAGAGAGCGCTACATGATGACTATTAGATGTGTTGCAGTTACTCCCTTTACCGTGCTTGGCTGCATGTTATGTAAATTGACATCAATACTAATATAAAACAAATGTTATTTTTTTATTACAAAAATGTTAAATTAGACTACCCATTAAAATTTAAAAGTAGGGTGTTTATGACATACAGTGTATTACGAATAGACAACGGCGCCATACATTAAAGTGTAAATTATACCTATGCTTTTGCTATTGTCCATTTTAGCACCTGCTATAATTTTTACAATTTGAAATTTTGTAAACTGGACTGTTTGCCATTGTTAATCACGTGTTATTAGCACATTTATTTAGGATAGTATAACCGTGACTGATTTTCGTTCACTATTGTTAACATGAAATACCTAATACATGTAGCTCTCAAACATAATCTTGAGTAAATATAAGTTTACTATCGTCTAGTATTTGGTAATTTGATGATATTATATATTTTCTTTTAATCGAATGAATGAACAAACTTAAGATCAAAGAAATGAATGAATATCCTTATAACCGAGTGTTCCTTATATCCGAGTTCCTTATAAGTGAGGTCTACTTTATCATTAACTAATCATTGGAGTATAACAGTTTAGTAATTGTCCCGATATTTAAATTTCAGTACCATGCAATTTAATTCAACCCTAGATGGCCGACATAGATTTTTTTGATCTCATTTGCATGTGTTAAACGTCTGATTTCGAAAATTAGTTATCTCTAGTGGTCATTTCAGTGCTATTTTAGACAGTATAAAACATGCCTCCTTCATTTTGAAAGCAAAATAATGATAATACCAAAAAGTATCAAAAGCTGAACTGCGCCGACATGTTTAAATTGGAGTCGCTCCTCTATCTGTAGAATGGACGTTACGGTTGCCGCGCGATGATTCCTCATTATCCGTGCTATTTTACGGGCACTACACGAACAGAGAGAGATAACATTGTGGCAGCTGTACGAGGACCGTGCATAGGTCCCACGAGTCTACAATCTACGTTCGATTTCTTTTAGAAACCATGCCCACAGAAAATCGTGCATTGACTGCACGATCAGCGCGCGGCCTCCCAACGATACACGTGCGGGAATTGTGCAATGCCACCTGCGACATGTCTACGGGCTACGGGCGTACGATTTTTTCAAATTTTATGAATTTTCGCTAAACAAAATCGTAGAGGCTGCGGAGCCCGTGAATCCGTACGAAAATCGCACTACCGCCTCCTGCCTCCGCACGGAAATGAGGATACGGACAGTCTACGGGCTCCGCAGATGCATCACAAACCAAATGTGAAGTAGGCATTCAAAGTGATGAATTAGATTAAAAACGGCTTCAATTACGACTCAGTGTTTGACTTGAATTATTTCTCCAAGAATAAGTCCTTATTATCTATTTGGGACTTACCTTTGAAAATTGAGCACACAAACCATAACGTTTAATTGGATATATATGGATTTAACTTTCCAGATATTGTGAAATGGAATGTTTTTCTAGATGTAAAAACATGTCGTTTATTTCTGTCATAAAAAAGTATCTAACGCTTGAACTTATTGTATCTGTTTACAGGCTGAATTCATTTCAAAAACAGTTTCAAATTGATAAAATCGTAGGAAAAACAATACAAATCACTGGTAATAATTCTGACACGATACTCCTAAAAAACAAGTGAATGAAGTATTGCCATGAATACAAAGTCCCCTACTGGCAGCCACCTAATTTTCTCTATTGTTATAGTAACAACAAAAGTAGGTTAAGAAGTTAATCCTAAAAAAATCCATATAATATACGTCCACACATAACCCTTTACCGGGTAGAGATAAGTCAAAATACACCTAAAAATTGGATATAACATGCATGTTGTACTACAGAAAAGTAGTCTCGATTTTTCCCTACAGCCAGTTATAAAAAAGTTACAATATAAGCTACTTATAAAACAAAGGGAAGTAATTATAAAAACAAGAGTGCCTCATTGTGGTGAACATTTGTGCCAAGTTAAATCAAAATCCCTCCACGCGTGAAGACGAAATGCTCCGGACAAAGTCATTCTTGTACCTGACCTTTGGCCTCTAAGTGTGACCTTGACCTTAGAACTAGGGACCTAGTTTTTGCGCATAACACTCCGTCTTATGGTGATGAATATTTTCGCCAAGTGACATCAAAATCCCTCAACGCATGAAAAAGAAATGCTTCGAAAAATGTCATTCTTGTACCTGACATTTGGACTCTAAGTATGACCTTGACCTTAGACATAGGGACCTGATTCTTGCGCATAACACCCTGTCTTATAGTGGTGAACATTTGTGCCAAGTAATATTAAAATCCCTTTAAGAATTGTTGAGTTACAAACTGGACAGCAAAAAGGCTCTTTTGGTCTTTGATTTCCAAGTGTGACCTGACCTTTCAGCTATGGGCACGGGTTTTGGCACTTTGTCTCACCCTGGGGAACATTAGTGTCAACTGATATTTAAATCCTGTTTTGCATGTCATTGACAAAGTTATACCCCGAACACGAAACAGACCCTCTTCTTGTCATGTAAACATTTGACTGGCAAGTGTGACCTTGACCTTTGAGCTAGGGGTTTGAAAGTTGTGTATGACACATCATCTTACTATGAAGTATATTTGTGTAAAGTAATATTAAAATCTCTTCATGTATGGCAGAGTTATGGACCGGACAGATAAAAAGCCGTGTTGACCTCCAACTATGACCTTGACCTTTAAGCCAGGGGTCCGGGTCTTGCGCATGACACATTGTCTCATCATTGGGAATAATTGTGCCAAGTAATATTAAAATCCCTTCATGAAGACAGAGTCATGGACCGGACAAGAAATTGCGGACATACAGAAAGACGACGGAATGACGGACGGAAAAGTGCATTCTTATAGTCCCCAAAACTGGTTTTCAACCAGTAGGAGACTAATAAACAAATGTGTTTGTAAACATGGACGGTTCCAAACTGAAGTGGATCCATGCTCAAAAATTATGACAATACATACAGCTTATAAACCGTGCCAGTCTATTTTATAAGTACAACAACACTGTTGACTCATTTAAACGAGGAGTAGAACGATAAGGTCTTGATTAACAAATTATAGGGTATTATAATATATATATATATTAATCACGTGATTATATATTTGCTTTGTTGTTTTTTTCTTCTGGTCGTTATAGCTTTTAAAAATGGAAATACTGACGTACATGATCATCTGACTTAAAATTGTTACAGTACCATATTTATTCCTTTTTTTAATAATACGAGGCAATGAACAAATACACTAATTTAAGAAGTAATCAATAAATATATGTTTATAAGTACTCATTTACATTACTTACATTACTTCCTTAATATAAATATATAAAAACAAATAAAATTTTTTAAAAAAATTCAAGTCATTGACAATACAAAATTATCTGCCAGAAACGAAACAAATAAAAAGGAAGAAACATATTAGCTTTACATAAATTTAAAACACGAATATGTTTTTTTTTTAGTCAGTGTGTATATTGTCAGTTAAATTACCTCTCATCATCTGGACCTCTACATTTGAAAAACGTTACGTTGTGTGAATTATGGGACATTGAACCAACAGTATATCAAGCATATGATGAATATAAGAGTAATCTGACCTTTAATGCGGAAAGAGCTATCTAATACAATATAAAAACGGATCGATTGTATTATTGGTTACCATTAAAGGTTACCAAGAAAGTACATAGACGAAGTTTACATTAGTACAGTTGATTGATGTATAAAGGTGAATAGCTTGCTAACATAAAGGCGTTTTTTAAGATTAAGAGCATTATCCAATTCTTAACAGATCATTAATAACGTTGAAATATTCAAACATATTTTATTTTCCCTTTTAGGTCTTTTCTTACAGCAAGTGGAACTATCGACACCACAAGCTCAAGTTGAAGTTGGCGAAAACTTCACTTTATTATGCTCTTTCAAAGCTCATGTATGCTGTACATCTTGGGTTCGCAATAGAAACGTGACAAAAAACCCATTAATTGGAAATAAAGGCAGCCGTTGCATAGCTTCAGGATTCTTAAACGACACGAAAGTTTACTCTTGGAAATGCTTTGACAACAACACGCACAGTCTGACATTAAAACAAGTGCGACGGAATCAGCATAATGAAACGTGGTCTTGTTTAGTAACCGTTGACGAAGGAAAGAGTGTTACAGACTACCCAAGCCAAACGATTTATACATACGTCAAAGGTAACTCATTTAGTAAACTTGTTTCTTCGGCATAACATATTTATATAAGAGCAATAACATACGTCAAGTGCCCAAAGCGGATTCGATGTGAGTAGATTTTGTTTCTGTAAAAATGTCCTTTCAACCATCTTGCTACACAGTATAGTAAAACCGCCGCCTGTAGACGGACTTTGTCTGGGCTATTTCTCAGCAATTATTTGCCACATTTCTATCAAGCCTTGTAATTATTATCAGCACCAAGCCTAGTTGTGCATGTGCGAAGCGGGATCCATTTGGATTATTTTTTCACAAAGTTATTGCCCTTTATTTATTTTTTCTATATATGTATATGGAAAAAATTGTTCGCGCTATTTCTGTGTCCTTGTATGCCAGCTCTTATCAAACCTTGTAATTATAATTGGTACCAAGTCTCTGTGCATGTACAAAGCATTAACTTTGGGTGATTTTTCACATAGTTACGGCCCTTTATTATTTTTCCTTCATATGTTTACAGAAAATATTTGTCCGCGTTATTTCTCAGTCATTGTATGTCAGACTGTTAGCAAACTTTGTTATTGTTATCAACGGTCCCAAGTGTATACAGTTCTGCATGTGCGAAGCACGTTCCATTTGAATGATTTTATGGCCCTTTTTGTTTCAAATAAGTAGTTGTTGTCCCTTAATGATTACATGGTCCTTTGACCATGTCCTTGACCTACCGACCTACTTTTCTCTTTTAAGATATTGCCATAAAATTTGGACCACTTATACAGTTTTGAACACACATCTCAAAACTGACTTTCTGTGACCCTGATTTTGACCTACTGTCCTACTTTCTATTTTTTAAGATACAGCAATTTGAAGATTTTATAGAGTTTTGCACAACATTTCTTGAGCATCTTTGTACATTTTCTCCATGTACAATATACAAAATTGCAATGTATCATATTTTCAATACCCATGTTTCTGTCTTGGGGTATTCATCACCATTAGTGCTAGGTCTTGTTAAATTATGTTTAAAATTGAAAAATTGATAGAATATTTTATGAGAAAAATCAAAATACATGGGACATTCAATTCTGTTATCTCTTGACATTTTACTTACCATATCATTTACTTTCCCATTTATGTAGTAATTGCTACACTTTCTAGAGAATTACAATTCATCCTAAAACGTTTTATACTTCTGCTTTTGTCCCTTAATATAATGTTCTCTTTTTCAACACCTGTAATATTTCTACAACTGTAACTTTGCTTTTTAACAGCTGTAAGTTTTTTTTACAGCTGTATCTCTTTTGCGTAATTCGACCTGTTTTACTGCTGAAAAGTCGATGTTGTTATATAAAATTTACAGGTGTAAAATTGAAATAATCATGACTGTAATTTTGAACAAGTTGTTTTGCTGTAAGATTTTGTACAGGTAATACGGTACATAAATCACTGCCATCACAAGTTGTTTAACCAGATTTGTTTTTCTTTTAAATTGCATTATTCGCATCTAGATAAATGTCGCGCAAAGAATTGTTCAAATAAAAAATATCTATTGGACGTTTGACAAATGAAACAGGCTGCCGGAATTTGTTTCTTTCTCGTCTACCCTATTTCGTAGTGTCATGTGACTTTCTTGTCGTCACGTGGTAACTTGTGAATGCAGTGGTTTAAATGACGCAAGGGAAAGTAACCGCTGTGAGGGGCTTGAATACAATCATTTCATTTGGAGCATGTCTACAACTTCGATTCTAGACTTCCATTATTGAAAAACTATACGGTAACTTTTCTCTTGGGTGATGCGCATGCATGCGATTAACAGCGTCGAAAAATAATGTGTCGTCGGACTTCAGAAAAGAATATGTTGGCATAAAACTGCCACCACTTAACTATTAGTTCTCATGAAAACTTTCGCGAAAATAAAGAAAGTTTTCATGAAAATTAAAGAAAACATCGAGAAAGCAGATAATTTTTTCATGAATGCAAGATAAATATATTAACATGAAAAATTTGCAAGTTAGTGCCTTAAACTGCCACACCATACCAGATAGAGTTTCATGATACCAGCTAAGTTTTCAAGATATTTTTACTCTCTGAGAAAAGTTGGTTGTTTCTTTTTTTCGATGAAAAAACTAAACTTATCTACTTAACTGAAACAGAACATTCGGAACGCTTCATATTAGTATTCATAGTGTCCATGTGAAAACATGTTAATTGTGGTTACCAATTTATGGTGTAGTGAAGGACCCTTCCTTCTCAACTTAAAGTTCAGCAAAGTGTCGATGTCCATCAAATAACTCTTGAAAACTATCGAAGGGAATTTAAAGAAATTTTACAATATAATAGATAGCAACAGGAGGAGGTGCAAAGAAGAAGAACCATATTTCTTTATCAAGTTATTTCAGTATTATCTCCTCTTTGCACTATTTTAATAAGCACAATTAAGGCTTGTCTTGGGTAAGGAATTTCATTTAAAGTTGCAGTCAATATTAATCATAATCAAAGGAAGTGCAGATTACAAACATATATATCTCTGTCACAATTTCAGGAACTTAATTCAACTGCACACACTGATAGAGGACATTAAGGGAAAGTGCAGCTATCTATTTTCATGAAAATATCTATATGGTTTCGCTAAAATTTTCATGAAAACTTTCTTTAAGTGGTGTCAATTTAGAGCAAATATAATTTGCTTTCATGAATATTTATTTGGTTTCATGAAAACCACTATTATGTTTGCGAAAATTTTCATGAACACTTTCTTAAAGTGGTGTCAGTTTAGAGCACTAATTAGCATAATTTCGCGTTAAGGAGGTAGGTTACCTTGTTATCAGGGTAAATTCAAATTAGTTGAATCGCAGCATTTTTTTTTTTTTGTATTTCGTGTGATTCAATGTTTTGACTGCTACAATTTCAAGTCCGTTTATCTCTGTCCCTTCAAGTACAATTTTTATCGAGGTTTGAAGTACATGACCCTCCAAAGGTATTTTATATTGAAAGAAGGAAAAAACACATATTTAACACTGTCTGTGTATTTCTGTTTCATTGTTATCCGTAGAAGTCTGCATAATTGATAGTTTTACTGACGTTAGCGTTCAGATACAAGCTTAAAATGTATATGTCGCAAGGCTCGTGTTTCCATGGTTACCGTAACGCATTTTCTCTCATTTTTAAACAACTATGTATGAAAACGGGTTTTTTTTGACGGCTTCAATGCCATTCTGTTATTGACCAATATGTAATATTTGGGTAATATTATGAGCAAAATACCAAACACTTTACATGGTACCCTAGTTTTCTTAAACTTTAAGGTAACCATGTCAACAGAGATGTTTTAAATAGCTTATATCTTTCTTTTTATCGTTATATCTTATAAATAAATATTAATAAAAATATCGTTCTTGTTAATGTAGCTTTAAAACATCTTCTTTCTAACGTAAGTAATATTTTCTTGTTATTTGCATTTATTCAAACAAATTTCACGGCTTAAAGTACTTACAGCAGTACCACTCGTCTGACATTTTTATGGAATAATAGTTCTGCATGCTGCTATAAGCGTCATAGATATTGTTGAAATGCAAATAGAAAGCTGACGCGGTGTTCCTTAAATAGACCAGTGTCAACGCTTCTGAATTTTATATTTAGAGGTATATAGGTCACGGGCTTCGTTTCCATGGTAACATCAGTTTATTTCAAGAAACCACAATTTTCTACTGAAATTTGAACACGTTTAGAGCTTAGTTTTAGTATATAAGTAACAAATTATCAACGGAAAATTTGCATTACAAATCTAACTGATTTTTATTTGAAAATGGCCATAATAAGTAACCTTTCATCCAACTATTTTCCCAATAACATCAGTTATCATCATCAATTTTCTTACCTTCCGCAAAACATTTCAATATAACTACATAAAAGAAGCAAAATATTGATCCTTTTTCAGAGCGAAAGACTCATAAATTATATTTCAGCAAATAATGGCTGTTTAAAAATAGTTCAAAAAAAGAAAATGCACAGAATTACGTACTTTCAAAATAAAAGCTATTAATTTTGCGCAGTAACTGACACGTAAAGTCATGACGTCAGTGACGTCGTTTTAAGTCAACAATGTTTTGAAGCGTTTCTGCTGCAATTTATTCATTATTCCTGCATTATTTAACCATGAAGCATCAGATCGGAGACAAGTTCATCATTATCTTTCAGAAGAATGGATATACAAACACATTTAGTTTGTCATAAACCTCGTGGTAATCGTCACTTTAGCTTCCGGTTGGGCATGCGCACAGACAAATATCAAGGTAACTTACCTCCTTAAGATATTTAACTAGTCATTATGATATGTTTCTGTTTTTATGAACTCCTCCATTATTAACGCAAAAACTTCCTTCATTTTCGCGAATTTGCTATAGGTAAGTGGTGGCAGTTTTATGCCACCAGAAAATATCAAATTATATCAAAATCATTGTAAACTGAACGACATATAAAGGGAACATTTTGTAAATCAGTAATTAATGTCACATCTAATCTTCTGAAGCTGATATGAAATTAGACGCTGCCTATTTGCCAATGACTCATGTGCGGTTATGTTGATTCTTTCAGCATAAATTGTTCTTTCTGATATTTTCTGTTAGCCTGACGGTTTTGCTCTTAAAGTGGGAAAAGGGCAACCTTTTAAAATGTCTATCTGAATATACGTAATCATTTCATCAAAATTAATGTGTCCATACCAGACAAACAATGGAACAGCATGTTCGAGAGTTAAAGATTTTAATTATATTAGGTTTCTCAGAATCTAGTCCCAAAAATTCACCAAAAGCCACCATTTACATACTTATATTTAAAACTGTCCATGTTACCCCTTCCATAAAAAATTATATATACTTACTCTCGGCGCAACGCGCCTCGATGTTCATGCTTTTGCCGTCAGTTTGTTATTTAAAATTTCTG
>NW_026460280.1:0-64296 GCF_021730395.1 Mercenaria mercenaria | reverse complement strand
AATCCGGGAATACAAAGTTTCCTTTCATTTTACGTCTTGCCAATGTTTTCTTGAAACAACAATCTACACATTAAGCCCGCATAACGTCACGATCAACCTCATGACATTAGCGTAATGTTATGACGTCAGTGCAACATCAAGGCATGACATTATTCATGCAAAAAAGCAAGTTTGGAGTTATCTTTTAAAACATATATTTTCAAAGAGAATAAGAACATCACAAATAATAGGAAATGCCCCATAAATAAATATGAAGTGGTGCTATCGCAGTGGCAATATCTGGTATAACGGATTCCTTTTATGAAGTTTAATATTCTACATGTTTTAAGGTATTAACACAATTATTTTCATTAACGAAAATCCATAATTCCTGAATGCAATATCAGTTTGTTTTAATCTTAGGCTGCATTAAAATTAAAACTACACATGTGGAAATTTGGCAAATAGTTTAAAGAAAAAGAAGTACTGTTTATTACAGCACAAATTTGAGAAGAATTATAACTAAACCATTTCCGTTTAATATATTAATTGTAGTTGTTCGAAACGTACTGTATTGACAATTTAAACTTAGGCCTAAAAAGGTAATGTTTGTTTCCGGTAATATGCTGAAACAATTAGGGTAGGTAAGTCAATATATTTTTTTATGTGGAACTTTTCGGAAATTATGTTTGTGTTAAAAATGAATACAAATAAGCGGGTTATTCTTTTAGAGCAACAGTAAGTTGATTTTTCTTGTATGAGATCTGTTACAATGAGAAATATTCATGCAACACATAGACGAAAACGGCAAACTTGTATCAATAGTTTATTTGTCAAAGTAACAATACTTGTATTTTAAGCGAACAAACCAAACATTGTGAATAATGTTTCACCAAAAGGCAAAATGTCGCCAATGTTTCATGTATTTGCATGAAACGTAATGGTTGATCAGTTTCTAGTTTCAAGAATTACGGGAACATTCGCAGTTATCCTCATGCATTTTTATAAACCGTTACTACGTTTTTTTTTTATAAACTGATGAATATAGAACAAGAAGCGACAGTATTTTTATACACTATCATCACGACGGCAGCAAACCAAAACTACGCATGCGTATATTTTGCTTCCGTCACTAATAATAGAGCACACACTTAGGTATAGGTATCGCACAGTATTATGGCGTTTATAAAATAAAGGATACTATACGAACTGACTTGATGGTGCGTTGTATGTTTATCTATTTTTTAGTGATATATCTGTATATGGTAATTTCATATAAGACTGTGACAATGAAAGGGTTTTATTTTGCTGCAGTATCACTGCATCCTCGTTTCCATGAATACCAGCATGACTAGGAATCCAACAAAATATGATAGACTTTTTTAAGATAGTGCATGAACCCTGAGAAGAATGTTTTGAATGAGAGGATTTTCCATAGTTTGGTTATGATTTGGCTGTAAAACAGAAAGCGAGTCAGAAAAGATAATAAATTTTTCTTCAATATATTTTGATAACAACTTTAGTGCAAAAAAAAAGATTGGAATGAATCGGTGTAACAAATTGTGAACAAATCGGGTGATTTGTTCACGATTTGATTACGATTCAAATGGTATGCAAATGAGCTAATGAATCGGTATTAAATCGTAAAGAAATTGTTTTAATAAATCGGTAACAAATTAGGTGTTTTGCTAAATAATGAATCGGTAACAAATCGGGCATGCTGAAGTTGAAATGAAAAGAATTTGGAAATCAGTGGCACTAATCGGTAATAAATCGTGCTAATGAATCGGTAATGAATCGTACTAATAATTCAGCCATTATTTTAAGGGACGAATGCATATAGGTACAAAACATTTAAGGACGAATTGTTACTCTCTAGATAGGGTAAATTAGCATTAACTATAAAATGGCAAAATAAATGTTCTAGTAAGTAAAGAATAACATGAAATATATAGATTCTATTTACAGTATAGCAATTGCAAAATTCAAGAGTAGGATACATATTAGAACATATATGCATCAGATCTTGTTATAAAAAAAAGGTTCTTTAAAGTTGTCATGAAAACATATGGCAATCTTGTAATTATCTCCTGTAAACTTAACAGCATCAAATATAGTGTAAATAGTTAATGTATGTACTTAAACATGTCCTTTTACAACTATATATTAGATAATCAAACATTTGTAATTACTCCATAACAGTTAAAATTCCAATATTATAGAGGATGTTGTGTCTCAGTGTATTTCAGTTATCCCGCAAAAATGCATTAAAGATGGCTGACAATACTCGTGTTTCCCGCCTAAAGGAACTAAATTACAAAATTAAACTTTACTTTGTAATCGATAATAAATGGTACTGCACAAAATATCTGTTTCTAATGAATGGTAAACAAATCAACTATTTGCAATGAATGGGGGAGGGACTTTCTCTGCAAAACCCGATTTGCTTCCGATTCATTTAATGAATCGTAAACAAATGGTGTTAATAAATCGGCAAATCCCGATTTATTCACCATTTATTCACGATTTTGATACCATTTGTACTGGATTTTTTGTTTTGTTTGGGTTTTGCCTCGGTTGAAAATATTGTTGCGTTATTTGGCAAACGTAATTTTGATTGATGACGGTGGCTGACAGAAGCACGTCCAAACTTTAATTCATCTTTCGAACCGTCTGTGTAAATTGCAAAATAGTCCTTGTTAGGGTGACTTGATTTCATTATATTTTGACTTTAATATTTCAGGTTTTGTTTCAGACTTTTCCAAAGGCGGTTTGCATATCAAAACGAATTGTAGGGGAATTAAGCGTCCATGGTGGTGTACCTGGAATTAAATTTTCTTTAACATCATAGCATTCAAAGTCAATTTCATTCATAGAAGATTTTATGCGAAATCCAAATGTTTGATTTGTTTGCTTTTTTCTCATATGAATCGAAGTACTTGGGTTTAAAAATGATTTTATGAGCAGGATCAGATTTGTTTGCAACCACCCTCAAAGCATACTGCAATGATCGTTTTACTCGGCGTGTGTAACGAGAATGTTCGTTTGCTTCAGCATACCATTTCTCAACAGGCGATGTTCTGTATACATCAAAAGCAATACGAAGACCTTGATTATAGATGGTAAATACGATTTTCTTGCTGAAGCATTATCAACACAACCGTAATCTAGCTTGGATCTAATTAAAGCTCTTAATAAAGTCTTGCGCTCGGCTCCCCCATCAGTATTTGAAATTACTTTTTACAAATTTAGTGATCTAAACCCTTGGCTTTCAGATATTTGATATGTCGTATAAAAAGTTATTTTTATCAAAGATGACACCAAGTAATTTCGCTTCGTCAACAATGGGTATTCTTGTACCATTAGGAAAAGCTCAGGGTCGCATTGTTGTTTTCGTAATTGACAAAAGTGGACACACTGAGATTTCGATTTAAAACTTGAACTTTATTCAAACACTGCTGTAATTTACGGTGGCACTGAGGTGACATCTGCAACACTTATTTATATTGTGGCCACAACTTATATTGTGGCAACAACTTGCCCGCCCGCTTAGCTCGGTAGGTAAGAGCGTCGGTCTACGGATCACGGGGTCGCGAGTTCAATCATCGGGCGGGGCGTATGTTCTCCGTGACTATTTGATAAACGACATTGTGTCTGAAATCATTAGTCCTCCACCTCTGATTCAGGTGGGGAAGTTGGCAGTTACTTTCGGAGAACAGGTTTATACTGGTACAGAATCCAGGAACACTGGTAAGGTAAACCGCCGTTACATGACTGAAATACTGATGAAAAACGGCGTTAAACCCAAAACAAACAAAAAACAAAAAAAGTGGCCACAACTTGGTAAATCGTGGCCACAATTTAGTAACTATTGGCCACAACTTAGTAAATTGTGGCCACGACTTATTAAATTGTGGCCAAAACGTAGTAAATTGTGGCCTCAACTTAGTAAATTGTGGCCACAATATAGTAAATTGTGGCCACAATTTGATAAGATGTGGCCACAATATAATAACTCATTACCACGACTTATATCAGCTAATCGAAACTATAAATAGATGGATAAACGGACGGACGGATGAATAGATTGGATGGTACCTATGTACCTACCTACTGATTTATTTATCTGTATTTCCGTCCGTCTATCTATCTTCCATTTCTGTCTCATCTCTCTCACGTAGACATTTTGTTTGTCCATTTCGTATGGTTGCTGAATTCTGCCATTTTGCGTCGAGCGAAAACAGGAGATTTAACAAGTTAAAATGCCAAGAAGCAGGTTGAAAACTCTCTATTTTTGCAGGGACGCGGAACGAAAACACGATAATTACCGGGCTCGCGGGGCGAGAATTAGTAACTGGTTTGTCGGGGGCGGGTAGAGAAAAACACGATAATTAGCGCTGCTTAATACGTAGTGTTCTCGAACCGCGCCCCGACATTCCAGTTATTAAATCTCACTCCGCGATCTTGCTAATTATCATGTTTTCGCTCCTCACCCCCGCTAAATAGCGAGTTATCTCCCCTAACACCTGCCATTATAAGTGTTAAATTTTACGTGTTTTCGCTCGGCGGGATCATCAGGCAAAAACTTGCTATTAAACGTTTAAGCTATCCTCCATTCCTGTCTAACCCGTTGCAGGGACGTAGACACTTCTATGCAGGTCCATTTTGTAAGGATGCTAAAGTCTGCCATTTCGTGTTTTCGCTCCGCGACCCAGACACCACAGTTACTAAATCTCCCTGGTGGGGTTTCGGCTTGCTTTCTCGACATTTGAACTTATTAATTCTCGTGTCTTCTCTCGACGGGGCCGCGGAACGAAAATATAATCTAATAGGGTTAAAACGCGGAATGATAGAATTAGCCAATCGAAACGACTGTGTTTTCTTCGATGCTGTATAGAAGTGCAAAATAGGAGCGCACAAATGTGGCTACGTACCAGCAAATGTTAAACTGGAATAAAAGATATATAGATGGATGGATCGACGGAGGGACGGACCGATGGACGGATGGATTGGATGGTACCTACCTATCTACCTATTTATTTGTCTTTCTGTTTCTGTCCGTCTATCTATCTTCCGTTCCTGTCTAACCCGTTGCAGGGACGTAGACACTTCTATGCACGTCCATTTTATAAGGATGCTAAAGTCTGCCAATTCGCGTTTTAGCCCAATTAGATTATATTTTCAGCCCGCAGCCCCGTCGAGCGAAAACACGAGAATTAGCAAGTTAAAATGTCGAGAACGCAGGCCGAAATCCTGCAAGGGCGATTCAGTAACTGGTATGTCTGGAGCGCGGTGCAGAAATACGATAATTAGCACCGCTTAAACGTTTAATAACGAGTGTTCGCCTGGCGACCGCGCCCAGCGAAAACACGTGAAATTTACAAGTTAAAATGGTGGGTGTTCGGGGTGATAACTCGCTATTTAGTGGGGGCAAGGAGCGGAAACATGATGATTAACAAGATCGCAGGGTGAAATTTGGCAACTGGATGTCGGGGCGCGGTTCGGAAATACTACGTTTAAGCAGCGCTAATTATCGTGTTTTCGCTCCCCACACCTGACAGACCAGCTACTAATTCTTACCCCGTGACCCCGGTAATTATCGTGTTTTCGCTCCACTTCCCCACTCAGTAGAGGGGTTTTAGTCTGCGTCCATGCATTTTAACTCGTTAAATCTCGTGTTTCCGCTTGAAAGGGTTGCAGGGAGAATGCAGAATGGCAGAATTCAGCAACCATACAAAATTGACGCATAAAAATGTCTACGTCACTGCAAAGGGTAAGACAGGAATGAAAAACAGGAATGAAAGATAGATAGACGGAAGTGCTGACAAATAAATAAGTAGATAGGTACGTAGGTACCATCCAATCTATTCATCTGTCCGTCCGTCTATCCATAAGTTTATAGTTTCGATTGGCTGATATAAGTCGTGGTCACGAGTTATTATATTGTGGCCACAACTTATCAAATTGTGTCCACAATTTCTTAAGTTGAGGCCATGATTTACTAAGTTTTGGTCACAATTTAATAAGTTGTGGCTACAATTTACTAACTTGTGGCCACAATTTACCAAGTTATGGCCACAAGTTATTAAATTGTGGCCACGATTTACTAAGTTGTGGCCACAATATAAATAGTGTTGCGAATGTTACCTCTGTGCCACCGTAGTAATTGGCGTTCAATTATACGCATATTTTTCGAACAATAACATATCAAAAATCATCAACATATGTGTCTATAATGAACAATTTGTCCCTTGTAAAAAAAATCACAATATCATTAATTTTGATGCAAAAATGTGAAACAGATAAAATAGAACCTTGCGGAACGCCCTGTTCTTGCTAGAAAAAGACCCGGAAAGTGTTGAACCAACACGTAAAATTTCAATCAGATAAAAATTATGATATTAATGTTGGAAGACGACCTTTCAAAGCTAAGTCGACAAGATCATTCATAATACATATGTCAATGTCGTATCATAAGTTTTTTTTTTCTTAATCGAAAAAGATAGACACAAGATGCTCTTTTTTAAAAAATGCATCACAAATAAATATTTCCAGTGGAACAAGATAATCAGTTGTAATGCGCTGTTTGCGAAAACCGCTTTGAAAGTTCGTACTTATGCCTTGCGATTCAAGATACCAAAAAGTCTAGAAATAATCACTCTAGAGTTTTACATAAACAGCGGTCTATAATTGCTGGGGTTAGTGCTATCTTTCCCGGGTTTGGTATGGAAATAACAATAGCTTCTCTCCAAGAATCTGGATAAATACCAGTTTTCCATCTAATATTGTAAAGGAAGAGGTCTAATGATTCTTGTGGTAAGTGTTTTAAAAGTTGGTAATGAAATTGGTCTGGACCAGCTGCAGTTTCATAACATTTGTCTAGAGTCAAGTAACTCTGTGAGCGAAAAAGGCTGATTATAAACTTCATCATTATTTGAATCAAAATCTAGAGGTTTGCTTTCTTTCGTTGATTTAATTTTCAAAAAAGTTGGTCAGATATAAATTATCTGGTGAAGACTGGTCTGATTTTGTTAGATGAGAAACAATGGAAGTTTTTCCTTTCCCACATATTTTACGAATCCTTTCCCAGACTTTTTAACCGACGACCTAGAATTAAGTTTAGAAACGTATAAATGCTAGGACTTTTTCTTTGCTATCGTAATTCTGATTTAGTTTTAAAATTCAATAGTAATTATAAGACACTTCTGCGAGAAGATATTTCTAAACCCATTTTTATTGGAATGTGGTTTACAAACTTCGTACGATATTGGGTCATGGTAATTTTCCACCTGTATTTGGTAAAATTATAAAACGCTTTATTAAAAGAGGTTACGACCCAACAGTTTTGAAATATGCCGCATGTTTAGTGTACAACCCGTTTACAGTTGGACACTACGCTTCCCTCTTTGATTGTGTCTGACGGAAGAGGGGAAGGACTCTATGAGAAGCAGTTTTTAAATCCTACCAGGACTGAACTGTTTTGATATCTGTCTTCTGGCCTGTTTCGTCGGGCCCTTCAGGGTATTTCTCTTGTTGATCTGTGTTCTGAAAAGACATTGAGTACATATCTTTTAGGTTCTTAAGGTTTGCTTTTTTATATATTTATACACGAGCATTTCTGTGTTTTACATGCCATGCCCTTTTGTTTCCATTACGTATGTTAGAGATTCACCTGGAGGGGATTACTTCTATTTACACTGTCTCGTGTCTTTGGAACATGGTGGGGGGTAAGAGTGAGGTTGAGTGCGCACCATAAACCGGTTTAAGCTCCCCAGTGGTGTTTTTGACACTGACCGTTCCAAGGCGGTGCCCCACTGTGTACCTTTGTTTGTTCGTTTTGTCCTCGTGTGTTGGCTTTGTGTGCGCGTGTGTGTGCGTGTTTGGGGTGTGCACATCTGCGAGCTGTGGGTTTCGTTTTGGGGAGGCTACGTTTTTGGTAGGTGACATTCCCTGTTTGATATTTGTCTTTTTTTTTGGTTGGCAAATTGATATATCGATAGAAGTGCAGTGTCCTGTTGCAGGATAAAGGTATGTTTTGGACATATCATTTAGCAGAGATAAGTTAGCTCAATAAAGGTTGCAATTATTTGACCTCTATTATTGCTGTCAGAACAGCCCCAAAATCATGATGACCATTGAGCTCTCCCAGCAGAATAAAAGTCTGCGGTAGTTGATTTATTAAGTGGTCAATTTCTTCAAGATTGAGTTTATGTTTTGGAGGTACATATATTGAACAAAATGTAATAGGTCGATGCACAGTAACATGTAATGCAACTGAATGAATAGTAGTATCTAAAACAATTTCTCTATGCGGACATGCATTATTTATTAAAATTGATGCACCAACAGAAGCCCTATCTACCCTTTCATATATAAAGTTATACGAGGGATGATCAATAATTACTTTGACTGCCTCTTTATCTTTAATATTATAACATGCATTAATAACAAATAAATCAATAGAAACGTCGTTTTATCCTCTTCTACGTCTGTAAATATCAATAATGTATGTCTCTCATACATCAAATGACGGCGACTTGAAGACGCACACTATCGCGCTGCTGCGCGTCGTGATCTTGAAGGTGCTCGAGATACATCTGGTGTGATCTCACTTCATCTCAAAGTAGGCACCGTATTTGGCCATTAGTTGAAGACGATATCCAGATAGTACTCTGCCGGGTACTGGCGTATCAATGCGTTTTCAACCGTCTTCTTCACGTGCCTGTCTCTCTCGAAGCCGGCCAGGATGCGTGGCACCCAGCGCGTGCACCTGCAAATACACGTACATCGGCTATCAGAATAATAAAATATAATTTTATGATTTTGAAAATGATAAATATAATCGCTTGTGGTTTCCTAACTTTTATAACATTATAATTTATAACATTTTTGTGTTCATCACAATAATTTGCAGCAATTTGAATATTCACCCATCCAGTATTAAAGTACTATTATACTACTGTATATTAAATATCATTGTACAAGAGAAGTGAATACTGCTTAATACCTTCCGCGTGTTTAATTTGGTGGTCAGAATGCTGTGTGCGGTTCCATAGCTGACATTGGCAGCCTCTGACAGCTCCCGTACGGTCATTCTGCAGTCCGCTTTCAGTTTGTCTTCTATTGACGTCACGGCTGACGGTCCGATTGTTGACTTCCGTCCACGACCTGCATCGTCTTCAAGGGACTGTCACCCATCAGAAAAGCGTCGAAACCACTTGAATACCAGCGCACACTGTTTCAGTAGCTTATACGTTTCCGATGGTGTGTTGCCTATTTCTTTGCAAAATGTAATGTTTGGGCGAATTTCCAAACGTTTTTGTGACGACATATTTAAATTTATAGCATGCGTGACTGTCATAGAACAGAAGTTGTTTATTTCACAATGCAACGGCCGATTGCCGTCATATTTTCAGATAACGTCGCGCAAACTTCGTGAAACAGAATCGTGGATTTCTACGGCTGATATTCATTTTATTAAGTTTCTACTTCTGCATGCATGTGACAAAACGTCACCTGGGCCGGTAGCGCGTTACTGTGGTTGCATTATATCCTGTTCTTTCGTATTATGCTATGTCATGCTATTCTAATCAAGTCAGTCAATAGAAAATGGTTTGCTCTTTCAAATGGTAACATATTCAACATGTTGCAAATACTATGAAAAAAAAAAAAAATAGGACCAGTCTACGTAATTAATGATCATCCCTCGTACATTGAATTTTTAAAAAAAAATGTGTTGTCACTTTCTATTAAGAAGGTTTCACTAAGACATATCAAAGAGGGATTATATTTTGTAAGAAGAAGTAAAATTTCATTATAATTAGCTTGAAGTCCACGACAGTTTTACTGGATTATTTTATTCGAAAAGAATATTTTATCTGAAAATATGGTATCACATTAAGCAGTCTTTTCATGGGAAAGGGATATTAGTAATCCTATTCCGTCCAACCTCCTCCTCCTCCATATCTACATCTATTTGTTGTAGCGGTTCCCCACACCGGTATTCAGTTCAATTTTTGTTTAGGTATTTTGTTCACCTTTTATGCTGATGAAATGCTTGTTTAATTGTTAGTACGTTGTGACTGTGGTTTGTAATTAGGGATGTTTTGTATTGCAGACGGAGCTTTGGCTGGAAGGTTTTTCTGTACATTTGTTGGTTGTATAATGGGTACCGAAGCTGGAGTAGGATCTCTTGGTATAGTCACAGGTTCTGTTTAAGTGAACCCATCAATACATTGTGTGGTTTTGTTCTAGGTAGCTTATATTATTGATGAATAAGTTGGTGCGAGAGTGGATAGTGTAAACTTAGCATTGGCAATCTGTCTTGCTGTCCTGTGTGAATTTCACATGATGTGAAGAACCTCCTTTTTGATTTTCCATGTTTTGCAATCACGAGACTTGGCCGAATGTGCCTCGCTGCAATTCACACAACGCAATGGACGACTGCAGTTGTCATGTTTATGTGAATGGCCATTTTCGCTGCACTTTGGCCAAATGTAATCACCTTTGCAGTTCTTCTCGTTGTGCCCGCACTTAAAGCAATTGTAGCACTGAAGTGGGTTAGGTATATATGTAGAAACTTTTGTCATGAGATAGCCAACTTTTATAAATGAAGGAAGAAACGGAAAGCCAAAAGTACGAATGATAGTGCTTGTGTTAATTTCTTTTCCTAATCGTTTGATTTTAATTTGTCTAGCAGCAGTGACATGTTTTTCTGTAAGGTCTTGCACAATTTCCGTCTCTGACACTCCAGCAAGATCAGGACAACGAATGTCGCACCCAACCCCCCCCCCCCCCCCCCCCCCACCACTTGAGGGATTCAGAGTACGGTCTGCAATGCACTTACACAGATGGTTGAAGAATGCTGTTATGCCTATTCTACCCCTATTGCGAATACCAGTGCTTAATGCCTTACATGGTACGCCCAGACGGGCTGCATATAGAGGTTCAATCCCCCCGGTTAATGGTGCCATTACAGACTTTTTGCAAAAAAAAGAAATTCTACACACTACCCTTCTTATAGAGCCTGTACCAACAATTACTTGTAATTAAACAAACCTTGTAAATACAAATGTTGAAATGTAAAACCTTTTACAAAAATTTAAAAACTACCACCTGCTGCTATCGCATAAAAACAGTTATCAAGAAATTTAAAACAATGACACGAAGTCTCTGAAATACAGTGTCTTAAGCTTTTTTTAATGTATCAAGTGATTTACTGTTGCGTAGTTCTAATGGCAGCTCATTCCATAGCTTTGGACCAATAGTACAGAAACTTCCATCATTGTATGTTTTGCACTTGTAACGACATTCAATGTTTTCTGACGATCTCAAACCTTGTCTACTAAGAGAATACTGTGTAAGCAATTCTGTTAAATATATTGGTGCTCTGCCAATGTGACAGTTATACATGAAAGAAAATATCTTGAACCCAATCCTTGCTTTCACCGGCAATCAATGTAGGTCATACAATGCTTGTTTAGAACTGTCAAATTTCCCCCAGTTAAGGACAAGTTTTGCGCACATGTTTGAATACGTTGCATCTTACGCACCTCACCTTTAGCTACACCATACAGTATGACATTGCAGTAATCCAGACGAGAAATAATTAGGGACAAAACTAAGATTTCAGTGGCTACTTTTGTAAAATGTGTTCGGATGTTCTTAATTCGTAGGTATTCAACATGGCTGTACGACATTTGCGATTTACATGATCAAGTTCAAGGTTTCTTCAAGATATGCACCAAGATATCTAATTGTGCTTTCACGTTTGATATCATCACCAGCAATTTTAAATCGAATTCGTAAAACCCTTTAACACTGTGAAAAATGTGTGCATATACGGGAGTATACGGTCCCGTATATGCCTTATATACGAATATTATCTGAAAGGTATCTTTCCTGAGAGTATGATCAAAACCTATGCCTTAAAAATACTTTTTGACCTTAACAATCCAAAACTTTGAATACTGACATAATCTGTGGAAATGTATTTATGCTAAGTATGAATAAACAGATCCATGTTAGAAAAACATGAATGTCCAATTAAGGAATACGGGATTACCGTATATGGAAGGTTCCATATACGGGAAAAATGTTCCCGTATACGGCCGTATATTAGGAGTATACGGAATGGGTGCACTCATGTATACGGAACCATTTTCCGCCGCAGTATTAACCATCGAGGTCTGCTACAAAACATGATTAATTCAGTTTTTGAAAGGTTTTTTTTCAGTTTGTTTCTATTCATCCAGTCATTGATTATAACTGCGCTCCGTTCAAGGTCTCCGATCGCATGTGATTCTACGGAAACAGATGTGGGACGAAAGCTTTTATTTGCTATATGATCATCAGCAAAACCGTAGACTAATATGGATTTTGGAATGACATCAAAAAGAGTTCCAGCATAGGTGAGATACAACCACGGACCAAGGCAACTACCTTTCGGCATATTGCATTCAAGATGGCGGTCTAATGAATATACCCTGTTTATATTGATCTTACAAGTACGAGGCCTTAAATAGGCGTCTACCCATTAAAGAGCTGTTTCACAGACACCATACTGTGCTTTTAGGACATCTTTAAGAATGTCGTGGTCGACAGTGTCAAATGCCGCACTTCAGTCAATGGCAATAAGGGCCGTAACTTCCTTTTTCTCCATACCACCCAGAAGATCATTAACCAACCGAAGCAGCACAGATTCACAGGATTGGTATCTTCTATATGCAGACTAGTTTTTAGGCAAAAACCTGTTTTGGTTTACATGTTTGTTTAATCTGTAAAGAACAGCTTTCTCAATAAGTTTTGATATAAATGATAAACTACTCACAGGGCGATAATTGGAAAGCTCTAGTTCAAGATCTGCTTTTTAGCAAAGGTCTAACAACTGCTTGTTTGTATCACAGAAAAAACACAACACCTTGTTGTAATGAGAGATTCACCAATTTAGTAAATACTAGGGAAAAGTTCGTCCAAATGTGATTTCAGAATACGTGTTGGCAAAATGTCTAGCTCTGAAGACGTATTATTCAATTCATGGATGAATGTTTTCACTTCATCTTGTGTCAGTTCAATAAATTTGTTCAAAGTTTGTACATCCTTTACTTGAGGTTCAAAGTTTTTGTGTTCACTTAGGGATTGACGTTTTTTGAGGTTTTGGCCATGGAAAGTCAGCAAATTTTCCGGCTAATGAATTATTTGACTCTCCTTGAGGCAGTGTGTTTTCGGATTCGGTGCCAGTTTGTTCAGATACTTATCCATACAGAGTCTTGGAATCACCTTTACCGTTCTTTTCACTGAGTGTGTTTCTCTTTTGGCGATTGATTTCAAAATTGTATTCGTTTCTTATTGCTTTATACGAATCAAACTGATCTGTTTTACTCTAACGCCTTCATATACTCTCGGATTTTCTAACTTGTTGTTTTAGATACTACAATCTTTATTGAACCATGGCTTGGGTGCTCTCTGAATTATCGTTTTTTTTTCTTTTATGGGAGCGTGCTTATTCAGGACATCCTCTATTTCCAGTTCAGACTCATTCACAAATTTGTTGATATTCTGTGAATCAACGTTTATTGCACTTAGGTCACTGGAAATTCCGATTCATTCAATTTTTTGAAGTTTCTAAATTATGAGCTCTTACTAGTAATAGTCTCTTTTTAACATCTAAGAGAACCTTAACAACACAGTGATCAGATAAAAATTGTCAAGGCTCACATTTTTCTACTTGAACACCATTAAGTGATTCTGTTATGACTAGATCCAAGCTATGTCCTCCTGTATGAGTACTGAAATCAACATGTTGTTCCAGGCCCATTGCTACTAAAGATTCCTTGAAGTTTGTAATAGAACTGTTGTCACCGTTAATATGAAATAAAATTGAAATCACCCATTATAAGTAAATTGTCATAATGTGATGAAATGTTTTCGATGAAATTTCATGATTCTCAAGAAGGATTCTCACCTTCCGTGATGTCAGAGTCTGTTTCGGTATGCGGTCGTTTTTTTTTGTTTTGGCTTTCTATGTTATTCTTTTAGATTCGTCACTCGCAGTCCCCACCCGCTGCGGAGTCCAACAAGAGAACATGTAAATAGAGCGGATATCCAGCTCATACATGTTACGGATGTAAGCGTAATTAAAGAGAAATTTTCTAGCGATTGGCATCACTAGCCGATTGATCGTATCGGGCCAATACGTTCGCCAAAACGTCCAGACCGAATAAGAGGACAAAGATGTATATTGGCACCCTCACCCCGACAAAGGATGCACATAATTATGTAAACAAGTATGCACCATCTGCCCGGGGTGCTTTGGGAAACCTCAACATCCAGGACCCTCCTCTTCGGATTACGGGCCGCCACTCATGGCAAACCGGTGGCTCCGTTTTCGGGGGAGTCGTACCCCTCTGCATGGAGATACAGCCGGCATTTTCTATCCCCCGCCGGCAAGGGTCAATGATTATATTAAAGGTGACGTGTCAAAAGTGATAAATATAAGTAAGTAAACAAGTTAGAACTAAATTAACTCGTTTTGTCTTCGTCGAATCTTATTGAAGACAAAAAATTAAATACAGACTGGGAATCGAACTACCGACGAAACAGTATAATACAAATACCGTAACCGCTCGGCCAACGAGAAATCACTGACTGCAACGTAGAGTACTGACTTCTTCTTATGTTATTGTTTTGTTTGTTTATATTTCAAACGCCATAACACTATGCGATACCTATACGTGTGCGAACTATTGATTATCATGTTTGGTGTTATTTATCTCACTATCACGTGATATTTGCAAGGTGCTCGCCTAATGGAACCGTTTTTTATTAAATCGGGAAACCCTTATCAGAAAGAGTAGATTAATTTATTAGGAAAAACAACGATTTTCAACAGAATTCA
Organism: Mercenaria mercenaria; assembly: GCF_021730395.1. NCBI lineage: Eukaryota > Metazoa > Mollusca > Bivalvia > Venerida > Veneridae > Mercenaria > Mercenaria mercenaria. The sequence continues at coordinate 49,421 of NW_026460280.1, read as the reverse complement.
ATGAACAATACATTATCAGAACATCAAATATGCAACATAAAGGTGATTATAGGAAACGTTCGATTTTTTAAATCTCACACCACGATGTGCGAGTTAGTCGCTTTAAGATAGGATTCAGGGCATTATTGATTTTGATTGTGTGCTTCTGATGTAGTCTGATCATAAATTCTGTGTGCAATGTGCCGTTTCGTCAGCGAAAAAAGACATGGAACCCATTTCCTCGGAGTTATGGAATTTACTTTTATGATGTCTGTTTAGATAATATAGCTAAATTTGCTGTTTTATTATTACTGTCATTTTTATACCAGATTTATATAGCATGATAAACACGTTTAAATGCGCTTTACATAGCACAAACGAAGCCACAAAGCCACTCTGGGCGCGAAATTTATCATCTGGTAGAACAGACACAGAGCGATCTGGCGAGAGTGAGAGAGAGAGAGAGAGAGAGAGAGAGAGAGAGAGAGATCCTTTTTAGATAACAGGCCTGTCCGGCTAACTTAGCCTAGCTCTTTGCGAATAGACAGTCTGGTTGTCGAGTCCGCTTGCAGAAGCAAAGACATAGTCGTCCAAATGGCTGTCCGGTGTATATGCGTGCGTGCGTGCATCCGTGCAGGCTTCCCTCTATGCGTGCGTCCGTCCGTCGTCCGAAGTTCTTTGTCCGGACCATAACTTTGACATGCATGGAGCAATCTTGTTTATATTTGGCATGAATGTTAATCTCTGTGAGACGGAGTGTCACGTGCAATACACAGGTTCCTTTCCTAAAGTTCATGGTCACACTTAGAGGTCAAATATCAAATTCAATAATGATTTTGTCCGGAGCATTTCTTCTTCACGCATGGAAGGATTTTAATGTATCTTGGCACAATTGTTCACCATCATGAGCCGGAGTGTTATACGTAAGAAACAAGTCCCTAGGTCTATGGTCAAGGCCACACTTAGAGGTCAAAGGATACAAGAATGACAACTTTTTCCAGAGCATTTCTTCTTCATGCATGGAGGAATTTTAATGTAACTTGACACAAATGTCCATCACCATAAGACAAAGTGACATGCGTAAGAACCAGGTCCCTAGGTCTAAGGTCAAAGTCACACTTAGAGGTCAAATGTCAGCTGCAAGAATGACTTTGTCCGGAACATTTCTTTTTCTTGCATAGAGGGATTCTGAAGGCTAAATTGTTCACCATCATGAGACGGAGTGTCATGCGCATGAACATAGAATTACTTCCCTTTGTGTTTACTATAAATAGCTTATATTGTAACTTTTTTATTAATGGTCGTGATGAAAAATCACTTTTCGGTAGTACAACATGCATGTTACATCCGATTTTGAGGTGTATTTTGACCTATCTCTACTGGTAAGGTATGGACGTTTTTTTTTTAAGATTTACCTCTTTTTGTTGTTGCTACAAATAACTTATATTGTTACTTTTTGCAATTTTCTTTTATATTTTGCATAATTTTTGCCTCAATGAGACAGAGTGTCGTGTGCAACTCCCAGTCCTTTTGACAGCTGGAGGGCTCAACTTATTGCCCGTGGGCATCTAGTTCTTAAACGTGCCCGGTGACTAGCATCGATATACGCGAAGCCATCTTTCCCGGGAAGGACCAATACAGACCTCTAAGTTATGTGGGAGACAGTCGTAGCGTTTCAGCAATTTCCAGTGCCTGGACCGGGATTCGAACCCAAGACCTGGATTGGCTGTCAAGCATACACTAGACCTCCGGACCGCCGGAGTCAAATCTTTAAAAACAGACTGGGACTACATTGGTCAATAAATTGTCAAACAATGACTTTAAAATCAGTTCATTTCATGAAAATTCGAATCTCAACTTTGTCTTTAAACGAGACACCACCACAACCAATGACTTCATAATATTTGATTTTCTCACGGTCATTGTCACCTTGTCTTATACAGCACAATAGTCTATATACATGGTCTCATTTGGTTAACACTTTGTATACATATAGACGAATTCAGTCCCTGTGGTGGTGATACTTATTTTAAACGTTTTACTTTTGACAGCATACGAGTAGAGAACTCAGTAATAATTAATGTTGCCACTTCAGGTCGATTTTGGGGCATTTACTGAATCCCGCCAAAACTGTTTTTGTTGCAATGTAACCCAGCGACTATGATAAAAAGCTTTAAGAAATTATGTCCGAGCTCAGTTACCACTCTTTTCATATTCCTGTAGAACGTGCAAAGAGACCTCCTCTTAATCTCTATATGCCGTTTGTAGATACGCTAAGCAAATCTCCATTTACGCATAGCAAGCTTAAATATTGTCATTTGTTACCTTGTAGTTATTTAGAAAGGTCCTAAGCCTGCATATTATAAGCTTGATTTGTATTACAATACGTTTTCAATATATATTTGACCCATAACTGAGTTGTTTCAATAGGATCCAGAGTGAGCGTAATATTCATGACGGAATGTCTAGTTCCCAGTAATAAAAAGCTGCAGTGCCCAATAAAACAGCTCTAGTATTTGCAGGTTAAAGACCATTTCAATATACAAGTCAATGTAAATCGAAAGCTAATGAGAATAAAGCTAGTTATGTAATCATACGCTCCTGTTTTCAAAAATCTATTCTGTCATAATATACTGAACAGCAAAAGAAACTATCCAGATGTATAACTGGTATATTTTGAAATAAAAAATTGATTTTTCAAATCTAAATTGTTTCTTCATACCAAAATTACACTTGAAGATCTTCACGTGATAATTCTTTAAAAACCAATCAACCGTGAAGTCAGTAGTCCCACAACAGCCGTTTGAAAGGCTTTATCTTTTGCGCGTCAGTGGCATTGTAACATCCCAATTGGGCGCTCGCGCTAAACTTGATTCAGTTGTGCGGTGCAACCAACAACATTTTAAAAACTTTTTGCTGTTTTTTCCGGTTAGTCAATTATCAATATTTCCAATAACAATAAAATTTCACAAAGAAAATTGTTAATTACAGGCGCACGTGAATTTCGTGCAAAACGGTGGGACTACTGACTTCACGGTTGATTGATTTCTTAAAAGTTTACACGTGAAGTTCTTCAAGCGTAATGTGATATGAAAAACACAAGTGATTTATAAATTAAAGTTTTTTAATAAAAAATACCCCAGTTATAAAACTGGATAGTTTCTTTTGCTGTTCAGTATACATTGGCGGGTCAACAACAGATTTCTAAAGCTTTTAAAGTTAAACCTTCCATTATATCCGTCATCCGGGCTACAGACTATTTGTGTTGATAAACATTGAATACATGGGCATAGAGACCTATATGCGTCATCGAGAGTCATTGGTATCGAGGCAAATATACCAAATGATAAATTCTTGGAGCACATGTAACGTTTACCTTCCTTGATACTTACTAGTAACAAGTAATAAAGTATTGAACTGACAAGGACCAGTAATAGGCTGTAAACCCAAAGAGTGGAAGAGCCGGAGAATGTTTAATTGATTTTAATAATAAATTATCATAGTTAAATGTAATTGCACAGGAATCTGAAATTATATCCATAAGTTAACACAAGTCTATATGAACACACCAGGAATGCAACGCATTCACACCCACCCACTACATGAAAACTAGAACATTTAAAAAGAAAGGCCAGTGCGAGTGTGATTGGGTGGTGTAATTATCTAAAGGCCGGAACTGTGCTTACTTGTCGCTGTCCCCGTATTCACTAACACAAAATCAACATTGCTACAACATTTCTTTCATCGTCGAAGCCATAGGTTATTTCATACTAATCATTTACAAAACAATGGTCTAAAATCATATGGTAAAGTAAGCCTAGAGGAAACATTATTATCTCTAAATATAGTTCAGCAGTTATGGTATATAAAGCGCGGTACATGTTTTAGGATTATAAGTCATCAATTTCCATCTATTTTCGAGCTAAGAGATGCTTAATTCCTGGAGACTCAAAGTAAGAAGAACTTGGAGAAGGTTCTGTTCTTCTACTTGCCAGTTTTAACTTCATTATTTCCAATTCTAACGGCATTTGTTCTCTCTCTCACCCTCTCTTTCTCTTTCTGTCTTGTCTCTCGCCTTTTCCCTTCATTTCTATGTTTTTCTTTTCTTATCGCATTCTTTCTTCTCTCAACCTTTCTTTTTCATCGACGTCAACCTGTAATAACTTTTAAGTTTTATAAATGCGCGCTGTCAATTGTGTATAAGGTGAGTTATAGAACAAGCTACATTTGCATAGGCGGCAATGGTCATCCTTCAAGTATCAGACAATGACGGATCAGATTTAATGATTGATAATAAGCAATTAAAAATACATCTTGCAAGAATGAAATAAATGCCATATATGGATGAGCGTATATAAAGTGTTATCTCAATGTTACTGTATTAACTCATCATTTTGCTATCTTAATGTTAGAACACTATTATTCAAATACGTTTTATCCAGTTTGACTTTCCAAAAAGCTATTGGACGATTAACATATATAGCACTTCAGTTTAAGAAGTCTTTGCCAGAATCACTAGAATTATCATTTGCATCGATACTTCACAAATAGCCGTAGTCCATCTATATTGAGAGGTACAGGTTTTATGGCAGCGACAGAATATTGTGCTGGCGAGGAGAGCTACCAAACAATACCACCGTGATGTTGAAAATGATTATTCTGATGCACACTCATAACAGATAAGGGGGAAGAATGTTGTCTTCAGGGATTTTCGTCAGTTCAAGCTTCTTAGAGTTTGGATCTTTGCTCCGTCAAAAACTGGTGGCATCAAAAGTTGAAGGGTTTGGGTCCAAAGCACTCCTGAATATGCGTGTCTGTATATGTGCTCTTTTGACATTCTCAAAGAAAGAGTCTGGTGAAGGTGAGAATGATTGTAGTCTACGCATCTTTTGAATGGTTTTCTATCCCATATTTGATACCCAAACGTCATATCTGATATACTTTTAGCTCCTTTCTTACCTTAACAGGCTGCAATGAAACAGTTTCTTCTAAAGGCTTATTCATATCTGCATCGACGTATCCACTTTTGTCCGAATTGAACTCTATTGTCAGCTATTTTACAACCGCTGTCTTTCCAATTCCACTTAGCTTGGATACATTATCGCATCCAGACAAACAGGGCATGAGGAGCTAATAACTAGGACATAATAGCTGAATATTTTATGTACCTTACATATTGCGTCAATTTCCACTATCGTCCAGTGAGCACCAGTTCCTACAATCAGTATTCATATTCTGTTTCCTGCAGCCTGTGTATGTCTAGACCATATATTATGCCTGTGATTGTGTGATGGTATTCAGCTTATGATTAACATGGTTCAACTGATAGACATTATTTGCAAGCACCACAAAGACAAGGTCATGAGGTTACCTGCAAGATTCAGTCACAAGTTGACAAACACAAGCTCCTTAAAGATATAATGGGAGTTGTTATTGATAGACTAGACTTAATGACTAGCAAGGAGGACGTTGATGTCATAATTTCACAGCAGTTGGTTTGTGAGCAAAATGTTTTGTTGGCGCACTTTTATACACAGAAGGATTTGTCAGGCTCTCTGCTAATGATGGACAGTGTGTTCAACAGATTATAGTGGATATTGTAGCAACATGTAAGACAGGGTTTTCCAAAACCCGAGGAACAGCGTGGAATGGAAAACCGAGCGCTACATCATAATACGACGTCTAGTTATGACGACAATATGCGCACATGTTCTCCAGCCCGACTTTCCCCGCGTGGTGGCAAGAAAACATTTAGTTAGTAAATTCCAGCTTTTAGCAGCTCGTACCCTGTCTAGTTGCGATACTGTTGCCAAACTATGTGGCACTGGAAATGCAGTCGCTGTCAGACAGGTGAACGAGGATTCATTCTAGACAAACTTGGAGGTGTAAATGGGTTATGATCAAGGTCTTTGGAGAAACATCAGTTTTTTGCTGCCTGTTATGAAATAAGAGGGCTAAAAGGCTGTCCGATATCAGAAATGATACCGGTATTCGGACATGAAAAATTGGAAACAAAACTACTCAAATGATGTCCAGATCACAATCATTGCCACCTACATTGGAATCGCTCAATGAAAATGTTAAGAGCTCACATACAAACATGCATATGATGAAATGGTTTGTACCAAGTCCTTTCAAATTTTGGTGCTATCAGTTTAAGACGGAGCAAGGATTCAACTCTAAAGAGGCTTGTACGGACGACAATCATGGAAGACAACCACAATCCCGGCACCAGCTTTGTCCTAGAGTTCATCCTTTCTGGATTAGAACAACAATGTGCAACATCTCGCTATATTTCTTTGACTCACCTCGCCTGCACAATATTATATGTAACTGCCATCAAGACTGTAGCTGTCAAAAACGATTGGCAAAGAATGTAGATGAAAAACTCAGCGGTGCAGTTGATGATACTAGTGATTCTGACGAAGAATACCAAAACTTAACATTGGCAAAGGATGTAGATGAAAAGCTCAGTGTTACAGTTGATGATTCTAGTGATTCTGACGGAGAATACTAAAACTTAAGGACGCTCGCTACAGTTTTGTAACTTTTTCCTCAATAATAGATTTTGATGAAACGTTTTGTATTAAAAGATCATATTAAGATGTATTTAAAAATGAAATAAAAATACTAGGTCACCAGCTTTGTTTCAATTTAATTTGCCCCTAGATATGGTGCTATTTGAAACATTTTTCAAAATTTCTGTAATCCTAAAATATTTTTCAGTAAAGTACAATAATCAGCATAAATTTGATTATATAAGCATCTTTATAACGGAAAACAATATATCTATTTGAAACATGCTCAGAGAAATCAAAAGAACATGGTTTTGTAAAGAAAGGAATATTTGTTCAGCAGACCAAAGGGCTATTTTTGCATATTTTTGTCAGTTTTAAGTTGGTACTTCTGCTATTTTATCGAGTTTCACATAATAGAATTTAATCAAACTCTGCACATACCTTTGGTTATGTCTACCTAATCTAAAACAAAAAGAAAATTGATAGGTCACCATATTAGATTTCGCTTAAATCAAATTACAACGAGGTGGGGTGTGGCGGGCATTTATACAACCCAGGTTGTAACGAAATACTCTTTCAGTGTTTGAGCAAATGACTTAGAAATATATATATAAAATCATCAAATGGCAGATTTCTTAATAAGCGGATTTTAAGGTGTTTCTGAAGCATTTTGATGGCATAGAACGATGAAAGTTTCCGCCCCTTTTTTAACAAAACCTGTAGTTTACTAATGTACGGTACGGGATTAGAAACAGCTGTGACTCAATACCGAGTTTGAGCGCTGGTATAAATAATAGACTCCAGTATTATGTCGGATTGAAGCAATTTGAACTAAAAGTACTTTGCGTGTATATATTTTGTAACCATGGTGATACTTACCCTAACCTTTAGTCAGTATATTATACATTGTGTACATTAAATGCATGCGAACATACAATAATTTGCCGTACGCGACATTAGATAATCACTTCCGGGCATGCGCAGGAGACCGCACCAAGTCTGCAGTAAGCTACATCGAAACCAAATTGGCACGGTGTTGGGGTAAATATCGACCCGTCCGGAAAAACTGTAGCGAGTGCCTTTAACAAATCGTTCAGTAGCTTGCTCTTTGGAAAGTCAAACAGAATAAATAATATAGATAATAGTGCACATTTTTAACATACAAATGTACATAATACAAAGATAGAACAAGGATCAGTTAATTTTATGCAGTAATATTGTAATGACACTTGACATAATATTACTGGCATTTATAGGAAACTGATTGCAAATCGTACTTACTTCTTATATGCATTCAATGTTCAAATTGTTATGCGATTGAATAAGAATATCCATTTTATCCACCCTTTTGTTATAAAATTGCTGAAGAAACATTCAATGTGTTGAAAACATTTCTAATTATTAAAAGTACCCATATACCGTCGAAAAAGTCTACACAGTCAGTGTTTAATGCAATACATAGAGATTTTCAGTTTTGGAGGTCATTTTTGACCGCCACTTTGAATTTTTCAAATGAATTTCCTCTTTAAATTTTACAATTGATGTTTGTCATGTTGCTTCTAGCAATAAAAATGATATATACATTGCAATGCTGTCCTGTCCTTATCTCTTATGTAATTTAGGAGATATGTCGTCTTTGCATTTGTGGCGGTCATCTTGAAAATTTCAAAATGCTCAATGATGACAAAGTTGCAACATCCAGTTTCTATGAAAATACATGTTGTAGAAATAGTTTGTGCAAACATTTTTTTTTTGGTCGGCATGCTGACTACTTATGCAAAAACAATATAGCGTTTGAGGTTATCACGTAGACAAAGGGTATGCGAAAAATTATGAGACAGATTACTTTGTTGTTAAATTCATTATACGGTATTTCTGACGTTAACAAAATCAGTTTATTTATAAACCCATCTCAATGTACAATTCTATATTTGTATATAAATACTGCTTCTGATTTTTAGTTCCTGTTCAAAGTGTTACTTTGCAATCAGACGTAACAAACAGACCCGTGAAAGAAAACCAATTTATAACGTTCTCATGCAACACGTCATACAGTCGACCACCTCCAAAAGTGCTTTGGTACTTCGACAAGGGCACAGACAGCAAGACGGATGATTTAAAAATTACATTTAATGTGTCAGACGGAATCGAGGAGAAAGCTGATTCATATTCCATAGCCAATGCAGGCGTTGTATACAGTACATGGAGTACACTAACACATTTAACAAAGCGAAATGAAAATAACTGGGGTATTTATTGTTTAACAAGTAACATAGATGGAAAGAATCACTCGTCGTTAAAAAGCGTGTTGAACGTTACATGTAAGTAACATTACTAAGACATTGTATAACATTGCGATAAATGTAACTTTGTTAAGCTTGTTGCATCCCCTTCCCCTCCGTCTTGTACAGAAATATCGATATATTACACGGTCATGTTATGTTAAGAAACGATTTAGTTTAAACCTTACTAAACAAAATTTATTTCATGACCGCGTTTTATGAAAGAAATGTTTCTTAAAAATTGTCATGTTACTAGTAGAAGTTAAATGTACGAAAAAGATATGTACATTTTTGTAAGTACTTTCAGCAAATCATGATATTGTCTTTTGTGTTGAAAAATTTCAGGTCATGTAGCGACATTTTATCTTTTAATGGTTAAGGAAGACCCAAAGTGCCGCTACGTGCATTATGTCAGGCATTGATAGGTATCTTGGAAGAACAACGTACTGATCTTACGTAGGCCTGCTGCATGGCTTCCTCACATGACAGTATTCAACAAGGTTTGAACCCACAGTGGTGGGAAGCAATTGATTCGAAGTCAGAGACGTTAACATAAACCACTGCGTTCACGACAAAAATACCAGTGCGACAGATATTGTTATGACCAGTTAGAATATCACACACATAAAAATAATATTTGTTTACATTGTTTCGGATTTACCGAGAGTCAGTGACAACGCACCAAAGGTTAATATGAAATTAAAATCTCTGTTTTGATAAATGTGATTTTACTATGGTACTTTGCTGACTTTGAGCATGGTAACGAGAAATGGTTTATATAACTCTGCTAAATATACGAAAAAATCTTTATGTGGGGTCATTTTACTATGCAGCTGCGCGGCTTTAAAAACAGGCACTGGTGTTTGTTCAACCCTATGAAGAAGACATTCCGCTGGCTTACGGATGGTCGGTAGTTCTACCCAACTGCCTGCTCGTGATAAAATAATGAACGTGTGTGTGTGGGGGGGGGGGGGGGGGGGGGGGGCGAGCACTAAGGTCTTCCTCCACCACAAAATACAAGAAAGTCGCTATATGATCTATAATTGTGTCGATGTAACGTTAATCAATCAACCAACTGTAGAATCGGGTCATATTTGACTGTCAATCTTTGATCGATATATAGTGTTTCTGTTACAGATGTAAAAACGTCACTCCTTATGTTCGATCCGTGTCGTCTTTCCCTCATCATCGTCTCACAAATCTTGCCCATTGGTAAACATTTAGGCCACCGTATTACCTAGATTCTTGTTTTGTTTTTTAGTTTTCGTTAGCGCCTTAGGTCTTCGGCGAATTGTGCTCTTATTGATCTTTTCATTACTTTGAAAAGTTATGTCTTTTATGATGGCTTCTGTGGCACCTATCAGGAATTTATTTGGCAATGATTTGTTCAGCCTTCGGTATTGCCTGCCATTTTGAATTTCAAAATGGCTGCCATAGGTCAGTAGGATTCAGTTATATATTCAATTGGGTATTCAAAATTTATAAGCATGTATGTTCCTAACTTTCCTATATATTCTTTATAAAATGCACACATTTCACAGAGATACTACACATAGGTAGACACATTTCAGTGTACAAAACTTTACCTCATTTTGATAAAACAAACACAAAATGAGAAAAGTAGTGGTTATCATCTTCTAAGAGAGATTTTACCTCTTGCATTTTCTCACTGCCAAATCACATCGAAATTTTGTTTTACTTAACCAGCTACAACAGTTTTTCTCTTTTGTGTTATCACACTTTCACAAATACATCCACAATGAAAGTTACAATTATTAGCCTTAATTTAGACCTAAGTGGTCACTCCAAGTAATAAACCATTTTTTCTTACACACACACAAGACTTTAGTAAATCTTCGGATGTCTCTAAATTGTTTTTGTACTTGTAGCATGTGTAAATGTTGAGTTCAGAGCTAGAGGGTGCGGAATGTAGCATGAATTTCCACTACCGTCCATGATCAGGTTGAATCAAACAGATCCTGCAACATTTTCGTTTTTATCCAGTTGAGCGACGTGTGGAGTTAACTTTCCACTTTTTTTGTATTTTGATATTTCTGAATTTAAAATATTTTAATGAATAATGTTTTAACGAAGTTTTTGTCGTCATAATTATTTATACATGAAGTTTATATTTTTTCAAATACAAATGTATGTACAAAATATAATGTCTTGATATTTCCAATTCTAATTCATAAATTTTACAGAAATAGTATATTTATTAGAGTGCGTGTTTCAGGCAAAGTGTCAATTATTAGAACACCATCTGCAACTTATGAGTTTCAAGGTAAGGCGTTCCTGTCAGATTGAAATACCAATTACAGTGAAAGAAATTATGAATACGAAGCCTTTAGAGGTCTTTAATGGACTTGTGTATTTATTTCGGTAAGAAATTCAAACATTATGAAAACAATACGTGCATATAACAGTCATGTAAATTAAAATTATTATATTTTCTATAAATAAACTACTTCCCGTTGGACAAAACAGCTAACCTTTACTAAAACTAAATGTGATGCAACTGTCGCTCTTCTAACGTAAAAAAAAACTTGACTTGTCATGTGACCACATCGATATAATAGCATTGGAACACGTGCGTATCTAATAAGTCATTTTGGTGAAGCCGACGCGACGCAGATGGTTCGACTATACAACAAGGTTGTATAGCTAAGTTCCACGTGGCTAAGAGTTACAGGTTGGAGCTTTTTCTGTTTGTTGCTTGAATTTTCATCGCAATTTAAATAACGCTAGAACTCCTGAACAAGTACTCTCCGCTTTTGGATTTTTTTCAGCCATTATGCCCCTCCTTTCTTCGTTAGTAGACTAGTCTTGACGATGTCAATGAAAAAAAGAGAAGTAGCAAACAAGACGATGACTTGTCTCAAATGAAAAGAATCTTCCGAATATAAAAGTTTTTCGGGCTTTTCTCACGTTTCCCATATTTCTGACTCTAAAAATGCAGATAATAGAAATAAACAATTTAAAAAGACACCGCGGATCAGTTGTTAATAAAGTAATCGAAAAATACAGTGTCAACCAAAAAAGTTACGCGGTGACAGGTCTGAAAAACATAGCGCACAAAGTAGTAATGAAAACGTAAATCACTAGGATTTAGTGAATCTAGAAGAGTTGACCCTGGCAAACACTGAGAAATTGAAGGCAGTTCTCGGTCTAGAGGAACAAAGCGGAGATTTTTTTGGTAATTGTCTTACATCTAATGATACTGACAAGGACTACCAGGCGAACTTGGATAATCGTGATGATTATCGTTACGATAACTTTGCGATAAAATTTGAGGCTTCCCTTTTTGGTAAAAACGATGGGAATGAATTGGAAACTGATGATGATACCTTGCCTCAAGCAAAATTAATAAATGATTTACGTACACAAGTGTGTTCTGTGAATAATAAAATTGCCAAGTACAAAATTCCTTCTAATTGTGAATTTATGACTGCTCCTAAGATCATTAAGGAAATTTTGGGTGATAATGCTCGTCAAAGTAGGGTTCAAACCACCCGCAAATTGCTTAGAGACACTCAAAATCTTGTTACTGCTGATACGATCCCAATTTTAACTTTGGCTAAGGTGTTAAAACCTCACATCGGTAAAATACCGGAAGTAAAGCACTTATTGCCGACTCTCCGACTTTGCTCGGTCAGGTTCAGTTCAATATGAGCTTTAGGCGTAGATATTTACTCTGACCTTTTTTTTAAACAGATATATTGTGGATTTTGTATTATAATTCGCCAATCACCACATACCTTTTTGAGGGATGATGTATCAAAGAGGTAAAAAATGTGAAACCAGCATTAGGGTAGGTAACTTTTATAAGACTTCCTCTCCTGGTCCAATTAGTAGGGGCAGGCTTGGCAAATGGGTGGGACGTGGTCCTTATTCTCGTGTTCCCTGTCTGGCTGGAGCTCTGGCAGCAGTCTACTTATAGACAGTTTGGATACAAGCACGACTTGGGACCAAACATTGGGAAGCAGAAGTAAAATGCCTCTCCTACATCAACAAGTCAGAAACCAAACAGAATAACGCCTACGAGTCTGAGTCACTGGTAATACAAAGCAATTCAGCAGTAACTTTTGTGGTCTTGTTACAAAGAGCGGATATATCTAACATCAGACAGGTGGGCACTTGACATAGTTCATGGATACATAATTGTTTTTGATGAGTAAACTTTTTAAAAGAAATTGCCGAATCGCATACATTTTTGTGATGCCAAAAAGTCTGTCATTGATGAAGAGGTTGAGATTATGTTAAAAAAGATGCAGTTATTAAATCACATTATGAACCAAACGCATTTATCGCCAATATTTTCTAATTCTAAGTCAGATAGAGATTATAGACCAATAATTAATTTGAAAAAATCAAATAAACTTAACGGATTTGTAGATTATGAAAAATTTAAACGAAAACCTTTTCCATTCGTTTTAGAATTGGTTCAACAGAATGATTTTTCACAAGTCTAGATTTGAAAAAATGCGTATTGGTCGATTCCAGTTCATGATCATCTTAAATGTTTGAAATCTGAATGGAGGAATCAGCTATTCAGTTTTGTTTGGCTCTGCTTTGGTGTTCGTCAGCACAATATTGCTTTATAAAAGCGCTTAAAGGTCCACTACTAACGCCCGAACGAGTATTATATGAAAACCAGAGTTTGTAGTTGAGACTACATATTTACTGAAAATATGACCCACTGTATCGGATCTGACCAAACAGTCATGAACATGTTCAAGAATATCCAACAAATAAACAAAAACCTTTTGCCTATTTCAAAACGAACGTTTTCCAACTGCTTACGGACCCGTCGCGCACCTTAGGATTTTTTCGGAAGAATGCTCCGAAAAGAGGCTATAATTTATAAATAGATGCAAAATACATTATATGCCCAAACGATCACGTCATGTCATCCACAAAAACTTCATGAAAATCATTTCTATAATACAGGTAATATACAGCTATACTTAAGTCTACCGATTTCATCTGCAAACTTATTCAGTCAGTCTCTTTTCAGCATAGTGTTAAGAATATAGGTGAATAACTATATTACACTGTAGAAACGAAATGTGATTGAAATTTAACTAAATACACTGATTTATGTACATATTGCCTTATTAATTCAATAACATTTTAAGACATTCAACACATTGTCTTGGCCTAATATATGTCACTGTCACTTTGACGCTAAAATCTTGTATATCTCATATTTTTCGTGCAAATCATGTTTAATTACCATCGTGGAAATACAAAAGAATACAGTTATTTTGTGGCGCGTCATTAAAACGGATATTCGTTTGAATAAATTTTAAAATCACGTGATCCAGAAGGATTTCCGACCGATTACGGAAAAGCGATAAACACGAAAGTAGGATAAAAAGACCACCCATGTAAGTCTAAGAAAATACAAAAAAAATCAGTCGTTTCTCTGCACATGTTTTGACTTCAGGGGAATATTGCAAGGCTATCGTAATGTTTTAGTAGTATATTTCAAAACGTGTACGCCCTCTTTTATAAGTTTTATGTTGTTGCTTTTTTTCTTGTCTTTATTTAGCACTTTTTAACGTTTTTTTTTTTTTTTTTTGAAAATTGGCAAACGATACTCATATTACATACAAAATATAGATGGCAGTATTAAGGTGCACGGTGATAGACTAATTTGTAAAAGCAAAATGGAACTGATGAACGACAAATTAGAGTCTTTTGGCTTCGTTATAAAGGATGAAAAGTATGTGAAAGAATAAATTATTTGGGTTACGGGCTCGATAACCACAGATCCCCTCTCTAAATTCCATTTTGTTTTGTTCTCTGAATTCCAGCGTGTTTAGTTCAGCCCATTATTATTTTCTCGTTTAGGACAAAGCCATTATCTTAATTGAGGAACATACGCCACTTTTCTTGGATTGCACTTTATGCATCATTGAAGGTTTTATGTGCACCCCGTATGAATACATCTGCGGATGTCTCTTAATTATATTTCGGTACGGTATTTATGTGAAAATGTTGAGATCTGCTCGAGGGCGTGGACGGTAGCTTACATTTCCACTACCGTCCATTAACAGGCTCAATCAAACCGAGCCTGCAACATTTTCATTTATTTCGTGTTGGGCGACCTGTGGTTTTCTACTTTTATTTAGTTTTTATTTCAATAGACTTATGTTTTTTCACGATTTAAAACAAAGATTAAAAGTGAAAACGTTTGCTGAACAACTCCTGTCTAAAAGGCAAAGCAAGGTGCGTGAGTTATTAGCGTCTTTCATTGGCTTGGTTATTTGCAATTTTATTGCTATTTTAGAGGGGCCTCATCATTACAGAATTCTATAGCAAAGCAGAGTTTTGGCATGGTCGTTGCTCTTTTAAAGAATTATCTTTTTAGCTCACCTGTCACGTAGTTATAGGGTGAGCTTTTGTGATCGCATTTTGTCCGTCGTCCGTCCGTCGCCTATTCACAATTTCTTGTGAACACATTAGAGACCACATTTTGCAATCAATTGTAATCAAACGTGCACATAACTTTTATTGGCATAATATCTCTATTCCTTTCGAAAACTGATCCCATCATGGGTTCCAGAGTTATTGCCCCCTAAAATGCTAAAGTTTGCTATTTTGGCTTGTGAACACGAAAGAGACCGCATTTTGCAATGGATTTTAATCAAACTTGCACACAATTTTTATTGGCATAATATATCGGATCCTTTCGAAAACTAGCCAGATCCCATCAAGGTTTCTAGAATTATTGCCCCTTAAAGGGCCAAAATTTGCTATTTTGGCCTTTGCAGCAATTTAGAGACTTCATTTATGGTTTGATTTAATACAAACTTGCAAAATATCGTTAGCAACAATATATCTTGGATTCCATGATGAATCCGTCAGATCCAATAATAGGTTCTGGAGTTAAGGCCCCTGATTGACCCCTGAAAGAGCCAAAATTTGTTAACTTTTACTTTATGCACGATAGAAGTGACATTTTACTTTTTATTTTAACCACACTTACTCACAAATTAAGTCACAATAAGATCTCGGTTCAGTTCGAAAACCGACGGCTGGATTCCGTCATAGGTTCTAGAGTTACTGCCCCTGAAATGGACAAACGTTTCTATTTTGGTCCTTTCAGTCATATACAGGTTTCACTTATGCTTTGATTTTATACAAACTTACACTTAATGTTTATCTTGATGATCTCGAGGCCAAGTTTGAAATGCGAGATCAAAAACTAGGTCAGCAGGTAAAATCAAAGTTTGTTAACACGCTAGAGACCACCTTTATGACCTTATCTTCATGAAATTTAGTCAGAATGTTTATCTTGATGATTCTTAGGCCAAGTTCAAAACTGGGTCATATGGGTGTAAAAACTAGGTCACCCGGTCCAAAAAGGAAATGCCTGTTAACGCTCTCTCTTGAGGCCATATGTGTGATCCTATCTTCATGAAACTTGGTCAGATTGTTCATCTTGATAATTCCTAGGCCAGGTTCAAAACTGGCTTATGTGAGGTCAAAAACTAAGTCACCACTGAAAGCAAAATTGTAAGCACTGTAAAGGCCTTATTTATGACCCTATCTTGATGGAACTTGGTTAGAATGTTTATCTTGATAATTTCAAGGCCAAGTTTAAACAGATGAGCGATATAGGGTCATCATGACCCTTTTGTTTACATTAGTTACCTCGAATTACATTTTCCTTGCCCTCAAGACTTGGCTGTGTGATTACACGGGTGTACATGTTGCTTAACAGAGTGATAATACCACTGCAATTGCATATACGTATAAATAATATGGGTGGTATGCACCCAATGAGTATGGACAAGTTGGCAAAACAAATGTGGGAATTATTATCATTATTATTATACCATATTTATATAGCAAACTTTTCATGCGCATGTATTTTACAGAATAAATTGCAAACAATAAAAACAAATAAGCATACAAAAATATGCATTCCACATTCACAAAAATCATGAATGTAAAACATATAGATAAAACAAGACAAACATACATACACATTTAAAAGTATTTAAGTGACCCTGGGATAAAATACTGTTCTATGTTGTTTTATGAAAAGAAAAACAATGTATCGGCCAGTTAACGAAATGTTGTACAAAGAAGTGGGTTTTTGGCAGGCTTTTAAAAACAGCTAGCGTGTGAGCTTCCCTGATTTTGACGGGAGTTTCAAAGCCTTGGAGCAGTGAACGAAAAGCTGCGATTGCCATACATCGTGGTTTTAGTTTTTGGTATAACTAGTGACAGAGTATCTTGTGATCTTAGGTTTCTGACCGGTTTATTCACTTCTATCATAATCCTAATATAGACAAGGGACTGATTGTGTAAAACCTTAAAGGAGTGTGTCAAATCCTTATAATGTATTACACTGGCAGCTAATTAAGCTCAATCAGAACCGGTGTCATAAGACTGCGACGGGGAGTCTTAGTGATGACGCGAGCTGCCGAGTTTTGGACATGTTGCAACTTGTTAAGTGTGCTGTTTGGAATACAACAAGGAATTACAGTAGTCTAACCGTGAAGTAACCAGGCTGTTGATAAGGCTGTTTGTGGCATCACGGTAAGATGCCGCCTGATGTGACCTATTCTGCGTATCTAGCCTGGCACACAGAGTTGACTTGTTGTTCCATATCTATACTGTTCTCAAATACTGCACAAAGATTCCATTTTGTGGATTTTATCAAAGAGTCACAAACCTTCACCGAGACGTTATCAATGTAATGCCTTTATGTGAATAACATTATGTCGCAGGGTCATTTGTCTGTATATATCCTATATGAATTACTATCAAGCTTTTTCTCATTTTTCCTATATTTCATTCCTATAATTCCATTTCATATTCATTATACATCCACATAAATATCATTTTCTGATATCATTAACTAACATGTTGTTTAAACACGGTGACCGGCCTCAATTTGAATGTATTGATATCACCGCCAATTTCCGTCACGCATGCGCACAGCCAGAATAGATTTTGAAGTGAAGACTTGAATCTTTGTCTCTCTTGGTAAAATATTACAATTGCTGTCTGCGTGTGTCTTTCAGGTAAACTATTTACATGTTGTGTTGAAATATGATCATTCCTCATTTTCTCATTCATCATTTGATTCATTTCGTTGTAAATTTTGAATTATCATGAAATGAATGCGCACAGCCAGAATAGATTTTGAAGTGAAGACTTGAATCTTTGTCTCTCTTGGTAAAATATTACATTTGCTGCCTTCGTGTGTCTTTCCGTCCACAGAAATCCCAGAAGAGAACACGCGTTAGCCCGTATCATTTTACATGAAGGGTGACAAATTGGTGGCCAGTGTGACTTTTGGGCGACAGTTTTGTGGACGAATGGTCGACATTTTTTCGTACCAACTCATGACGTCAGAGGGACACCCCAGTATCAGCCAATGAATTCGCCGTAATTGGTGGACCACAACAGTGCATACGTCACTGGATAACTACACGCTTTAACGGGATTCCCTAAGTACATGTATCATGGCCGGGTGTTTTGTTTATAATTTTAATTCATCAGAAATATACATTCATCCATGGAATATATAGTAAATACCGGTAACAATCATTTGGATATCATTTTCTCTTATGCGCGCTTCAGTAACTTTTGTTGACATTCGTTATAACAGGATTTAATCGTCATTGGATTATCAAGTTTGGAAACGTCAAAAGTGACAGCTGACATATGATTTTGACATTTTTTTCAACAGTGTTCAAGAAAGTGTCATATATAGTACAGTATTCATTCCATTTATCAGTTTCATTAACTTAGGTCTTATCTATTGATAGAGAAATTGTAAGGTTTATTTGCTCTGGTAATGTAAATATTTCTTATCATATCATACACTGTTTATTATTTTTTTCAGAATGATTTGTGTATACAGTACCTCTGTAGTACCTGGTTGTCACTGAGTAACAGAATCACAGCTCAGTATTTAGATTCACAGATAGTTTGGTGTTGGTGAGACTAACATAACATTCATTACCATAAATATTGCAATATCACACCCATATAGTATCATGAGTTTTAATTATTATCACAACCCAATATTCAGTTCATATAGCCAGCTTGAAATCAGCCCAGTTTGTTAGTATCCATCATGACTGGGTAACTTGAAAAAAAGGCGGTCTGTCAAATTCTTTAAAATAGTACTAGGTTTATACAGTATTTGATCAGCCCTGTGACTCTGGGTATGGCATATGACAATTTTGGTCAGTAACAGCTAGGATTTCTGTAATTGTAGTGTTAGTGTAAAGCTTTGCATGTTTGGTGGTGATTAGTCACTTTGAGTTACAGGTGATTTCACCAACAGTTGTGCTGTAGAGTGTAAAATTAAATTTGAGCTGAAAATATTTCAGTTTGAATTTAAAATATATTGAGAAAGAGTTTCGAATAATAGCAAGTACAGGTTATTTTGAAGTATAACATGAAAGTTGATCTTGTTCAAGCAAATACTGCTTACAAGTTATATGAGTGACATTTTGTGACAAGTAATACAGTCAAAAGTACGGTATACAGAAAGGAATATTAAACTTGGAGCCGATTCAAGTTGATCAGGTTATTTGAAATTTCAGGGTAGCTTGAAGGTAGATCTTGTTTGATACTTAGTCAAATAAGTGCTGCTTCCAAGGAAGTTTTCGCGTACTTTTACGGAAGATATTTTCCCAGTGTAAAGCTGCTGAAGAGAGAATTTTACTGAAAGCTGCTGGTGAAGTACTGTAAAAGGAAAGGTATTTTGTGGTGTTTGAATTTGTGAAAAATAAATAAATACACAGAAAATTTAGGTGTGTTGTTTATTTAACTGGTAACTATAGTTGTTATCTAGTTATTGACCTTGTTGAAAATAGTTTTCTTCATTGAAGGAATATTCAGAAAATAATAGTGAAAGTATGGTGTACTAGGTGGGCCAAAAGTGATTGATTTGGAACTGAATTTCATATACAAATCAGGATTGTAGTGGAGTGATATTGATTAAGAGAACTCAGCCAGTCTGTGTAAATTTCAAAGCTTATTGTTTTTATTTATTTCTATAGTATGGTGGACTGACTGTGCCATCATAAAATCAAAGTATACAGAAGAGACAATTGATTGTCAACTATTGTACAGTGTTATCAATTTTGAAACTTTATTTCTCAGAAACTTTAAGAACTTTATCATTTTATTTATTGTATGGTGTACAATAAGCGTCATATTTTTGAAGTTACAGCTCTTTGTATATTATTTTGTGTTTCTTAGAGTATTTGAACGTTTGTCATTAGAGAGTTTGAGATTTCAACCTTCGCCTTCCCCTTCAACGTTCTTGCGAAGTTAACGTATGAAGTTGAAGTTCGATTAAAACTCCTTGAGATTTCAAACTTTAGAATGAACCTTACTTCTCTTAATCCGCCCATTCAATTTATCTGTAATTATGATCGTTTTTCTCGTGCATTTTGATACCAATTGTCCGAAAATGCAGGACTTTTACAAGAGGTTTTAAAAATGAAAATTAAATAAAAACATTTCAATTAACATAATCATCGCATGGATGTTAGTGCGATTACAAAAAAAAATCATTTCATATAAAATGATGTCAGTATACAATGCACGATTGTAAATTATACATGAGAGGAAATAATCTATTGCTGATGGTGTTCTTGAAAGATATTACGGTTAATATTTTTTAAACAAAAACATGAGACACTAACTACTACAAATGCATTTCTCGATATACTTTGAAGCTGAGTTAAATATATGAGATAACGAAAACACAAAAGGCTGTTGACTAGTATTTCTTAGTTTTTCTTAGCGTTTTTTTTTTTTTTTTTTTACTTTGAATTGGTACTTTGTACATCGAATTCCTTAAGATATGTTGATAATATGAGCCAATATACACAATTTATGAATACATTTAACAAGCGATTTGAAACAAATGTAAGATACTCTCGTGATATCATACGTTTTGGCATCATGACACTCAGTTTGACTCTGTATAATGCCAAACTCTCAGACAGCTCAATATAATCGTGCCAAGTCACCATGTGTCTAGCGAAACAGTCAAGAACTGCTAGGTGGAGACGAAAATTGTCGCACAAAATAACATGTGGGCATATACACGTATTTGTTTGAATATACTATTTCGTAAGTAAAGCATGTGCAGCAGATCAAGGAATTTTGATTAGAGGGACACCAACTTTAAAGAGGGGTCACCCATTCATGGGTGGTGGAGGGGGGAGGGGTAGTCACACCGAGTTTCAAGACCGATTTTCTTTGTAAAATGTAAGAATCAAAGGGGGATTGACCCACAATGCCCCTCTGCCAGGCTCTGGGTCCGTGCATGTAAAGAATGGAGTTATCCCAAACGGCTTACAGGAAACTTCTCGCATCATATCATAGATCTGAAATTGTCTGATACTTCAGAAAAAAAAATTCCGTCTTACTAGTACCATTTTATGTTTATAATTAAAACGCAATTGTCAGTTTAAGTGTCCGACAGAAACGGATTGATTTTATTTGGAAGTTAAAATAAAATGTTCCACCAAATGATAATCGCGTGTTACTATTCATTTTTTAAGTAAAATGACTGTCATGCCATGTGCCTCCATCCAGATTTCAGTCTTTGATACCGAGTATGTGGACAGAGTAGATGACCAAAAACTGAAGTTTTGACTTTCGTGATATCACATCTTCGGACGTTCAAAACTTCACTTCTTACGACAGAAAGGCCCATCTGGTATAATAAATACCGCCTGAGGACACAAATATGCCGTAGAAGTTAAAGTTTGAACAAAATCTCAAAGTTTCTCAGAATCAGTTGATAACTTCATACTTCCAGGTTCAATTCAATGTATTTAGTTAAAATCATTAGCCAAACAAAACTTCGTTATTCTTATACTTATTGATAGTGTTTCGCATCAAATTTAGTCCAATTATACATATGGATAATCGAATAACTTAATAAGCAGAAATCCTGAAACTAAGCTTTTTATTTCACATAGTAAAAAAGCGAAGTCTTAGGCTTACTTGATATTACATGGAAAACTTTAGTAGCAACGTCTGATATAAATAAAATACACGCATATCGGTGACGTTTTACCCCAAATATATATGAGAGACGTTGAAGGGGAAGGCGAAGGTTGAAATCTCAAACTCTCTATTATGGCGTCAAACACTCCTTTTGTTACTGATGAGGAACTACAGCAGTACGCTGATATTTTGCGTCGATCCGGAAAATACCATCTTTATCATACAGTGTCTAGCACTCCTGTCATGCCCAACTTAACAAGAGAGTTTAAAAGGCAAGGCCTGTACTGTTCATCTTCATCTTGGAGAGAGTGCATCTTCCCAAGATATTTTAACTGAACTTGAAGGCATCTATGGAAATGTCTCCAGTATTGAAAAGCTAAAGGAGAAGTTTTACTGTGCTCAACAGGAACCTTCAGAATCCATAGCAGACTATAGTCTGAGGTTGGAGCAACTTTTATCCAAATCTACCCTAAAGTTTGATCAGACTACTAAAAATGAAATGTTATGTGGTAGATTATGGGCAGGCCTTTTTGATAAATAGCTGCGGAATGCCTCTAGATACAAGTTTGAGAGCATCCATGACTATTGAGTGCTAAGGAGGGAACTTAGACAGATGGAGCAGGATTTACATGTTGGTAGAAAGGGGCCTCTTGTATCATCTCCTCCTGTTGCCAAACAAGAAGCAGCTCCACCTCAGATGAAGCCTCCTGAACCCAGAAGCCTCCTGAATCTTCAGTGCAGCCTGCTACTTAACTTCTTCAACAACTACAAGATTTGAATACCCAGATGAAGCAGTTGAACACAAGAGTGGGAACTGTGGAGAAGGAGCTTCAGAATCTGAAGAAATCCAGGAATTACCAGGGTGGTTACCATGACAGAAATAAATGGGGTGACAGGAATAAAGAAGAAGGATCTCCTAAAGCGGCACATCTGAAGGCTGATAAAAAAGATGAGGCTAAAGACAAGCCTTTAAACCAGAAGGGACCTTCCCAGTTGGGCCAGGTGAAGGTCATCCTATATCTACAGGCTCCAAACTTGCACCTTTGGTAGGTCATGCCAATGAGGTAGAAGTTCTCATTAATGGCACTTCTTGTAAAGGACTGCTTGACTCTGGAAGTATGGTTTCTTCTATTTCTGAATCCTTTTATTCTTCACTAGATCCCAAGCCAGAACTTCACAGCCGCAGATTTTAGTTTAGATATTTCTAGTGCAAATGGTTCTTCTGTTCCTTACATTGGCTATGTCATTGTAGACATTGGTATACCCAAGGTTGACATAGATCCTGTTTTTGTTCCAATCTTGATAGTCCAGGATACTACTTATTCTTCTTCTGTTCCTGTAATTGTAGGTACTAATGTTTTGAATTTCTTCAAAACTTCAGCACCTAGTAGTCAGGTTCCAATGGAATGGAGTGATATTTTTTCTGTTTTATCTTCTGTACATTGTCTTCCTGTCAGATGTTTAGCAGATACCAACATACAGATCCCACCTTTTGAGACTCGTACTGTTATGGGCAAGGCTCGTAATGTCGGAGAGATGTCAGAAGCAGTCACTGAAAGTATTGATAATTCAGCTACATTGTATGTTTATCCAAACTTGGTTCGTGTGAAACCTTTCAGTTCTTTTTGCAGGATTCCTGTCAGAATATGTAACATGTCTATACACCCTGTGGTTATTAAACCTAATTCTCTTCTATGTCGTCTGCAAGATGTGGATGTTGTTAGAAGAATTGACCCCTTTGAAGGTTCTGCAGGAAAGTCCCATAATACAGACAAGTCACTTGAAGACTTAGGTATTTCTGTTCCCACTGATGTTCTTACGGTGGATGAGCACATTAAGGCCAGGGATTTTTTTCTCTAGTTGAAAGCATATGTTTTCATCAGGTCCAACAGATCTTGGATGCACCAATATTTTAGAGCATGGTATTGAGCTCACAGACTCCACTCCTTTCAAGGAACATTATCAACGTATCCCTCCTGGAATGTATGAAGAGGTCCGAGAACATCTTAAGGACATGCTAGAAGCTGGTGCTTTCAGGGAATCTAAAATTCCGTTTTCATATAATGTTGTTCTTGTACGGAAAAAGGACGCATCTTTGAGATTCTGCATAGATTATCGCCGCTTGAATTTTCGGACGATTTAGGACGCCTATGACCTTCCCAGGATTGAGGAGACCATTGACAGCTTAGCTGGTGCCAAGTATTTCTCCAAACTCGACTTGAGATCAGTATACTGGCAAGCTGACATGAAGGAAGCTGACAAGTACAAGACAGCATTCTCGATCGGGCCTCTTGGATATTTTGAGTGCAATCGCATGGGATTCGGACTAACCAACGCCCTCGCCACGTTTCAGCGTCTGATGGGGCGAGCTATGGGAGAATTGAACCTTACAGAATGTCTCATTTATCTGGACGATGTGATTGTATTTTCAAAGTCCAAAGAGGAACACTTCCAGCGTCTTACATCAGTTTTTCAGCAGTTCGAAAAGGCTGGCCTCAAACTCAAAGGATCCAAGTGCGAATTTTTCCGTACCAGTGTCAAGTGTTTAGGCCATATTGTCAGAGAAAGGGCAGTAGAGACGGACCCAGAGAAGATAGCTGTTTTGAAGAAATGGCCTGTTCCGAAGTCCATCAAGGAATTAAGGAGCTTCTTAGTAATTTCAGGATATTACAGGAGGTATATCGAAGGAATTTCTCAACTATCCAAGCCTTTGAATGACTTGCTAGTTGGCCATCCTACCAATAAAGCCAGTACTTCCAAGAATAAACCAACATCTTGGGAGTTGGGGTCCTGAGCAGCAGTGGGTTAAGGCCGAATGAACGGAATTATCCGGCCCATAAGCTTGAGTTTTTAGCACTCAAATGGGCTGTCACAGATAAATTCAAGGATTATCTTTATGGCAGTTCTTTCAAAGTCCGTACGGATAATAATCCATTGACCTATGTTCTGTCTACTACTAAACTAGATGCAATTTCCCACCGCTGGTTAGCTTCTTTAGCTAATTTTGATTTTTGAAATTAGCTATAGGAGTGGTAAATCCAATGTTGATGCTGATACTCTTTCACGGTTACCGTCTTCTGCTGAATCCTCTACTGTCATATTTTCTGTTAAGACACTTTGCCTCGGGACTTAAGTTTCCCCTCAGGGATTCCCTCATTTTGAATGTAATTCCTTTTCTCGGACAGTACTTGAGCATGCTGATGCAGATGGAGATGTACCGTTTGACTCACATTTCAGCGACACCGATTGGGCTTTAGAGCAGAGTAAAGACACCACCCTAGCACGTGTGATTGAGCTGGTTCAGACAGGTCGCAAACCCACCAGACGTCTTTCTTCTCTAGAGGATCCTTTTGTCAGACAGTTTTTCAGAGAATGGCCAAATCTATTTGTTTGGGATCACATCCTTTATCGCAAAGGTGTTGTTTCTGGTCATTCAGTTAACCAACTTGTACTTCCAGAGGTTTTCCGTGAAGTGGCTTTCACAGGCCTACATGATGACGCTGGTCATCAGGGTCGTGAGAGAACTTGTAGCCTTTTAAAATCTAGGTTTTTTTGGCCAGGTTTGGAACAGTTTGTTGAATTACGTGTTAGACATTTTCCTCGTTGTATTTGTCGGAAGCCCCAGGTAAAGTTTCTGCTGGTTAAGTTCCTGTGGAATCTTCTTATCCACTTGAACTCGTTTGTATGGATTTTCTGTCTTTAGAAATGTCCGCTGGCGGGTATGAAAATGTACTGGTTAGCACTGACCATTTCACCAGTTTCGCTCAAGCCATACCCACGAGGAATCAGACTGCCCGTACTACAGCCAAAGTCCTTTTTGAGCATTTCATCTGCCATTATGGCTTTCCGGCACGCTTGCATAGCGACCAGGGTCGGAATTTTGAAGGAGCAGTGATCTAGGAGCAGTGTAAGATTGCCAACATTGACAAGTCTCGCACAACTCCTTATCACCCACAAGGAAATGGTATGGCTGAACGCTTCAACCAGACGCTTTTGAATATGCTAGGGACCCCGGAAGCAGACCAGAAGAAGAACTTGAAATCTCATATTCCCACTTTAGTCCATGCCTATAACTCAACTAGACATGAGACAACAGGACTTACTCCTCATTTCTTAATGTTTGGGAGACACCCTAGGCTTTCTATTGACACCTTTCTCG
Organism: Mercenaria mercenaria; assembly: GCF_021730395.1. Lineage (NCBI taxonomy): Eukaryota > Metazoa > Mollusca > Bivalvia > Venerida > Veneridae > Mercenaria > Mercenaria mercenaria. The sequence goes on along the minus strand of NW_026460280.1, from coordinate 23,475 downwards.
GAATTGAGCCCGATTCTTCTCAGTCCAAGAAAACTTCGCTTACAAGGTTGCCAGAGAGGCTAGACGGCAGTCCAAGCGTCACAAACGTCGATATGACTTGAGAGTTAGGGACGCCAAGATACAGCCAGGAGATAGAGTTTTAATTAGGTGGAATAAAGATGTTCATATCGTTGTTTCTCAACCAAATGCTTCTATTCCTGTTTTTCAGGTCAAAAGGAACATGGCCGAAGTGGTATAAAGACCCTTCACAGAAACCTTTTGCTTCCATTTATGGGCTTACCTGTAAGAAAGAAACAGTTTAGAAGAAGTACGGAGGATGCAGAACCTACAATTCAGTTAGACGTTGGGCCATCTGTGCAAACAGAGCCCTTGAACCAGTCTACTTCCACTGATGTTCTCGCTTCCATTCCCTCAACCAATGTGTCTTCTCCGCCTCAAAGTTCAAAGTCTTGGTCAGATGTACCTAGATATGTCATTCCACAAAGAAGGACGTCTGAACTCAACCCTCAAGCTCAGGAATTCATTCCTAGAAGAGGAACACGATTCAGAGAAAAGACAGCCTGGTTGCAGTCTAAAGACTGGTTAACTGAGTACCAGTTGTGATTTCATATTTGACAGTACAGTGCTTTTGATGACAATACAGTACTTTTATTATTGACACTAGAGTGGGTTTGAATAGTGAACAGTGTTTTATTTTTTTTTTCTACTTGTAAATGTGATCATGGTTTTATTCTTTTAAACGGCTTGTCTACGTGATTGTGAACAATCCTATAATTATATTCAGTAAAGAAAGTGCAGAGTATTTATTTATCCAGTGAATATTGTGCCAGTATTGCATTATTATCATGAAATGATAATTGATGCTTAATAAATATAGTGCTTCAGTTATCAGATTATTTTAACAAATATCTGATCCAAAGTCAGTGTGTTTTCATTGTGTTTAAGTACACTGGAATTGAATTTTATATTTTACTTAGTATTTTTGATAGAACTGCAGTCTATCACGAATAACTATTGTCGCGTTTTACAATGACGTGGATATCTTGTATAAGTTTGTCTACATTTTCGTATTAATATACGTTAGTGTAGTTTTTGCGCTTTTACAGCATAGTTGTTGGTAAATTGCGAGTTACTATATCGTGAATTTGGTAGATTGTATGATCCTAAGTTATGAGTATGTTGTAGTTTAGTTGATTAGTAGCTGTAGAGGACTATGAAATGTCGGGACGACATTTTACTGAGAGGGGGAGGATGTCGCAGGGTCATTTGTCTGTATATATCCTATATGAATTACTATCAAGCTTTTTCTCATTTTTCCTATATTTCATTCCTATAATTCCATTTCATATTCATTATACATCCACATAAATATCATTTTCTAATATCATTAACTAACATGTTGTTTAAACACGGTGACGGGCCTCAATTTGAATGTATTGATATCACCGCCAATTTCCGTCACGCATGCGCACAGCCAGAATAGATTTTGAAGTGAAGACTTGAATCTTTGTCTCTCTTGGTAAAATATTACATTTGCTTTCTCCGTGTGTCTTTCAGGTAAACTATTTACATGTTGTGTTGAAATATGATCATTCCTCATTTTCTCATTCATCATTTGATTCATTTCGTTGTAAATTTTGAATTATCATGAAATGAATGCGCACAGCCAGAATAGATTTTGAAGTGAAGACTTAAATCTTTGTCTCTCTTGGTAAAATATTACATTTGCTGTCTGCGTGTGTCTTTCAGTCCACAGAAATCCCAGAAGAGAACACACGTTAGCCCGTATCATTTTACATGAAGGGTGACGTTTTATCAGTGTTGAGCTTCAGCATGTTACAAAGCATTCACGAGGCAATTTACGCCGGACAGCTCTCGGTATAGCGCAAAGCCTCACTCCTAGCCACAGCCTCAATCGGCTTAAAGGACAGGGTTTAACTGAGAGTCATTGGCGTAGAAATTATGAAGAAGTCCAAGATGTCTGCATATGGCACCCGCGGGGTAGTGTACATGATATAGTTCTTTGGACCAAGCACCGATCCCTGGGGCACACTTTATTTCATCAACATAGGCATCGACAACTCACCATCAACGCACACAATTTGATAGCGGTCACTAAGATATGATGACATCCATGCAAGTGTTTTGTCTATGGCTCCTAAATGATGTTCGAGTCGGTGTAACAGTGTTTGGTGGTCAATCATGTCGAAAGCTGCAGACAGCTCGAGTAGCACAGTCACTGTTACAGAATTTTTGTCGAGAGATGAGGATGTAACATATTTCCATTGATGAATTTATTATGTTTGTTATTAACGGCAAGAGCTCGTCAAGCCATTTCTTCAAAAAACATGTTGGTAAAAGGTCACAGGTGCTGAATCACAATTAGTTTGGCTCTGCAAAACACTTACATTCCTATTGTTTTCAATTTTCTCTATGAAAAAAGTCACTAAACCTCTGCGCAAGTACCTTTTAGGATGAGTTGGAGGGACGGGCAGCATCATGACTGTCTCCTAGTAAATTTTCGGCTCTCTTGGTCAAACGTTTGTGGTCAGTAGCACACGACTTTCCCTTATCAGAGAATCAGTCGGTTCGGGCTTGAATTAGGTGTTTATTCACATTATCACATTGGTCCCTATAAAGCTGATGGTCGATTGTTAATTTAAAATTACGCCACTTCCGCTCAAGCTTGCGTTTTAAGTGTTTAGCCCCATGAAGTTCGTCTGTAAACCACGGAAAGCAAGGCCGAAGAACAATAGTTTTTGTGTGTAAGGGAGCATGTTTATCTATCAGTAAGGATAATCATTTTGAATATACATTTACTAGCCAATCCACGTCTGTGCCTTCTGTAAACTTATTTAGTGCAAGCGACGCTGTGATGTCTTGTTTGAAAGAACTTACGTCAAGAGAGCGTAATTACCGGAAAAAAACTGGCTTCCGCACCGGAGCTGGTTGTGTGGCGCAGGCGTTGAAGTGAATTGCATAGCGGTCCTTTGACATATTACCGGTATTGTCACAAAGACCTGGATCGATCATCTTAACACCTGATATCATTTTGTTGTCGTTCCTGGTTATTGCAACATATAATGTATAACCGCGGACATGGGTTGGTCCGTTCACATGTTGTTGCAAACCACATAACTGAAGTATACTTTTAAATCTAACAGTATCTCGGTCTGATGGAATATCGAGATGGAAATAAATGTCTTCTACAATGATGATGTCTTTATCAACTGTAGCATATCTGTCCAGGAAAGTAGGTCATTCTTCCTCTAGAAACACACTAGTCTTTAAACCGTGTTGTTTTTGACAGATTTTGGGTTGAAACTGCGTACACAGATTTCTTCTTTCTTCTTCCTGTTGTGATGGATTCAAATATAATTTTGATAACATGTTTTGTGTTTAGCTGCTGAATTCTAAGATTTTGAAATGTTTATACAGATTTCATTTCGTTGTCGAAATATAATTGTGATTGCTTCAGGCAGTACTTGTAAATTAAACTAATGGACCCCTTCATTGACATCCCGTATCGAATTAACTCTATATTCACCCTCTCTTGTACTACTGTATTTCAAAATACCTAACTGTTTTATTGTAATTAGAAGAGAAACATCTGGCCGAGATGTCCTCCGGACATACTTTCCAATATCAAGTAGTTCACCCCTATTTTATTGGTGTTTCACACGAAAAGCTACAAGTGATAATTGGTCAATCATTGTGTGTGAAGAGAAATGGTTTGAAAAACTCAACGTAATTCTGAAAAGAGGCAGAAATAAATTGAAAAAAAGAAAACATGCAAGTATTTCATAATTTTTCACAAAACTATTTACATCAATCTCCTCACAATTAACCAATACACACTCAAGACAACTTCCACATATAAATCTACATGTGTAGTAATTCTCGAGAAATAATCACATCATTGTCAGCGAAATGATATGCAGCCTACACTGCGCAATACCGTCTTAATATCTGACCTGGAGGGTTTAAGCGTAGTCTCAGTTTCTCCCTCATTATAAACCGCCCATAAGTACCAGAGGCAGCTGTTTTACCACCTTTTAACCTATAAATACCTTCACCCTGTATTAACACTATCACGCAGTTATTTCATTCTTACTATTTTATTTTGAAGTCTACTTTCAATGCATTTAAACTACTTTTATTCTTGCACCTGCTAGTTTACCCGAAAGGGGCTTAAGCGATATGAAAAGATAGTTAGATAGATAACATAACGTGAATGGTGTATTGAAAGGGATATTAATGTCATAGCTTTTCATTTGCCAGGTGTAGACAATATTATGGCTAACTATTAGACCCTACTGGTTGAAAACCAGTTTCAGGGACTATAGGGCGCTTTTCCGTCATTCTGTCATTTCGTCATTCCGTCCGTCAGCGATTTCGTGTCCGGTCCATAACTCTGTCATCTATGAAGGGATTTTAATATTATTTGGAAAAAATGTTCCCCATGATAAGACGACGTGTCATGCGCAAGACCTGGACCCCTAGCTCAAAGGTCAAGGTCACAATTGGAGGTCAAGGTCAACAGGTTTTTTTTTTCCTGTCCGGTCCATAACTTTCCCATCCAAGAAGGGATTTTATATCACTTGGTACAAATGTACCTCATAATAAGACAGTGTGTAATGCACAACTTTCAGATCCCTAGCTCAAAGGTCAAGGTCACAGCAATCAAATGTTAACAAGGCATGAACTGGGGTTTTTTTATGTCCGGTCTATAACTCCGTCATTCATTAAGGGATTTTAATATCACTTAGCACAAATGATTCCCATGATAAAACGACGTGTCATGCGCAAAACTCGGACCCCTGGCTCAAAGGTCAAGGTCACAATTAGGGATCAAAGGTCAATAGAGCTTTTTTCCTGTCCGGTCCATAACTCTGCCATCCATGAAGGTGTTTTCATATTACTTGGCACAAATGTTCCCCATGATGAGGGACTGTCTCATGCGACTAAGCCGGACCCCTATCTTAAATGTCAAGGTCACAATTAGAGGTCAAACGTCAATAGGGTTTTTTTCCTGTCCGGTCCAGAACTCTGTCAGCCATAAAGGGATTACAATATTATTTGGCATAAATGTTCCCCATGATGAGACGACGTGTCCTGAGCAACACCCAGAACCCTAGCTTAAAGGTCAAGGTCACACTTTGAGATCAAAGGTCAATAGGATTTTTTTTCCTGTCCGGTCTATACCTTTGTCATGCAAGACAAGATTTAAATATCAGTTGGCACAAACTTTCCTGTGGATGAGACAAACATGTCACGCGCAAAACCCGGCTCCTAGGTCCAAGGTCTAGGTCACACTTAGAGGCCAAATGTCAGATACAAAACTGACCTTGTCCAGAGCATTTCTTCTTCATGCATGGAGGTATTTTGATGTAACTTGGCACAAATGTTCACCACCATGAGACGGATTGTAATGCGTAAGAACCAGATCCCTAGGTCTTAGGTCAAGGTCATACTCAGAGGTCATTATTTAAATTTATTAATGACTTTGTCCGGGGCATTTTCATGCATGAAGGGATTTTGATGTAACTTGGCACAAATGTGCAACACCATGAGGCACCCTTTTTTATAGAATTACGTCCCTTTGTTTTTACTTTAAATAGATTATATTGTTACTTTTTTATTACTTGCCGTAGGGAAAAATTATGACCACTCTTCTGTGGTACAATATGCATGTTACATCGAATTTTTAGGTGTGTTTTGACCTATCTTTACCTGGTACAGAGTTTTTTGTGGACATATAATAGAATCTTTTTTTTCTTTTTTTTTTAAGGATTAATTTCCCTTTGGTGTTACTATAAATAACTTATATGATAACTGTTTTAGCTTTTTATATATGCAAATTTAAATCCAAGTGTTTTGTTATATCATATTGTATTTATAGTACAATGTTGTTTATACATCATTGACATATATCAGTTCATTATGTTAAACTGCAGTAGAAAAAATTAGGTGCCTTCCAGTAGGGGACTTTGTATTGCATGGCAATACTTCATTCACTTGTTCATTTAGTAACTTTGCAGAGATTACTGAATGGAGAATTAAACCTTCAGTAGTTAAGAGGTTATTAGTCCCCTACTGGTTGAAAATCAGTTTCGGGGAATATAGGAATGCACTTTTCCGTCCGTCCGTCATTCCGTCTGTCCGCAATTTCGTGTCCGGTCCATAACTCTGCCATCCATGAAAGAACTTTAATATTACTTGGCACAAATGTTCCCCGTGATGAGACGACGTGTCATGCGCAAAACCAGGACCCCAAGCTTAAAGGTCAATGTCACTATTGGAGGTCAAAGATCAACGGGGCTTTTTTTTTGTCCGGTCCATAACTCTGCCATCCATGAAGGGATTTTAATATTACTTGGCGCACATGTACCTAGCTTAAAGGTCAAGATTACACTTGGCATTCAAATATTAACATGACATGAACAGGGTCTGTTTTGTGTCCGGTCGATAACTCTGTCATTCATTAAGGGATTTTAATATCACTTGGCACAAATGTTCCCCATGATAAGACGACGTGTCATGCGGAAATGCCGGACCCCTGGCTCAAACGTCAAGGTCACAATTGGAGGTCAAATGTCAACAGGGCTTTTTTCCTGTCCTGTCTATAACTGTGCCATCCATGAAGGTATTTTAATATTACTTATCACAAATGTTCCCCATGATGAGACTACGTGTCATGTAGAAAACACGGACCCCTAGCTCAAAGGTCAAGGTCACAGATGGAGGCCAAAAGTCAGTAGGTTTTTTTCCTGTCCGGTCCATAACTCTGTCATCCATCAAGGGATTTTAATATTATTTGGCACAAATGTTCCCCCATGATGAGACGATGTGCCATGCGCAACATTCAGAACCCTAGCTTAAAGGTCAGGGTCACACTTGGAGATCAAAGGTCAATGGGACTTTTTCCGGTCCGGTACATAACTTCGTCGTGCAAAACAGGATTTTAATATTACTTGGCACAGGTATTCCCCTGGATGAGACAATGTGTCATGCGCAAAACCAGGACCCTTAGTTGCAAGGTCAAGGTCACACTTTGAAATCAAAGGCCAAAAGGTTTTTTTTTCCTTTCCAGTCTGTAACTCAACAATCCTTAAAGGAATTGAATACTACTTGGCACAAATGTTCACCACCATGAGTCGGAGTGTCATGCGCAAGAACCTGGTCCGTAGGTCTAAAGTCAAGGTCACACATAGAGGCCAAACGTCAGATACAAGAATGACTTTTTCTGGAACATTTCTTCTTCATGCATGGAGGGATTTTGATGTAACATGGCATAAATATTTACTACCTTGAGACGGATTGTTGTGCACAAGAATCAGGTCCCTAGGTCTAATAGTATGCCTATATATCAAGAAAAGTGGCCTAGAAATTGCCTTTGATGGCATTTTTTGTTAATGCCCGACAGCCATGTTCATGGTTAACTTTATAAAAATTGGAAAAGTTTCAGAGGGGCTGTCGCCTTCTAAGGGTCATAGTAAGGTCACAGCACAAGGTCAAAGGTCAGTAAGTGCATTTTTGTTATAAACGTCAGATTTTCGCCATTTTTGCTACCTTTTAATATAAACTTGTAATTTTTCGGTGATAATTATGAATTTGAGAAGTAAATAAATTACTTTGTGTAGATTTATTGCATCTGAGACTGGCAAAATTCAAAACGACTAAAGTTATTTCTATAGAATGAGCTTAATTTTTCGTACGCTCTGATATTTTGTTCATTAATAAAAGCTATCTTTTTCATGTTTGATCTTCTAATACTTCCATTTTCAGGCTAACACTTTTTAAAAAGGCTAGTTGATTGCCTGTATGATTGTCTGTATGAACAGTACAGGTAGAAAAAATCTATGGCGCGTATTATAAGACTGGTACAGTTAAACTTTGTTTACTCGAATTAGGATTATTCGCTTACTACTCTTGGCTCGAACTCATCGTCAGGTCTATATAATGTGTACTTCACGTTGGTTTGTACTACTGATATCTCGAACATATTTTGCTTGTCTCGTCGAGCACTAGCGAACATAGTTTGACTGTAATAGCTATTGACAGATCTAAAGATTCTTTCGGAAGCATAGAACTCAAGGACGTAAAATAGCAAACTAAGTTTGATTCAGTCTGTTTGCATTGTGAGATAGTATGAAATGTGCAAATTCTCTCAAGCGTTACCTAAAATGGTCTAATATATGCTGTCAATTAAAAATCTATTCCAGTGGTTTACGTATTTGCTGTAGTAATTTCAAGAATGTGTGTGCATTTAGAAATACCATCTATGTATCAAAATTAAGCGGTATCAAAGTTTGAATATAGATATTAGATAACCCGCAAATGTTATGCTGTTTTTATTTTCATTCCATTAGCATGAAAATGGTAATCTTCATATTTTTGAATCAGCTAAAAAATAATTCTTTGAACATTAACATTAGGCTATTATAAGGACTGGTAACCGCTCTTCAAGTGTTTTCAATATCTACAATATTGTAACTACCAGTGTTTGTTTATGTTGGTTCTATCAATGTCATAATTTTAACAAGAAATATCTTTAAAAATGATGGTCGGCGAATTGTAATAAGGAAAGTAGTTTATGAATTTTTCATCTAACATTCATCTTTCATCTAACATTTTTCAAATTGCAAAACTAAACACCGCACTTTAACAATTTAAATGGTTCTATTTTAATTTTTCGCAAAGGTTTCGTAGGGTTGCAATTTTGTTTCGTTTATCCTTAGACGAATAATTACAGCAGTAGTTTGATGAAGATTCATGAAGCGAGGTCATTAAACGTATTTATATATTTTTAGCTAAATTGGTCCCTATCCCCATTTGTAACAAAATAGCAGGAGACCTTACGATATTGTTACACATCGAGTTTGATAAAAATCCATTACATTTTAGTGGTTAATGCGAAGAAAGGCATATCTACTTTTAGCTATAGTGGTCCCTAATAGGGCCTAAGTTCCTATATAAATAAATTTGGAAGAGGACCTTATAATGATGCTCCAGACCAAATATGACAAAGATCCACCAAGCTGTTCATGAGACGCTGTATAAAGGCATTTCTAGTTTTAGCTCTAGCAGCCCCTAAAAGGGGTCAAATATCCCAGCTGAACAAAGTTGGCTGCGGGCCTAATAAAGATGCTACAAATCCAGTTTGATTAGAATACATGAGAAAAAAATCAATTAAAGGATTTATTTATTTATTATTTATTTCTAAAATAGGCCAACTGATCCCGCTTTAACAAATGCATATTCGCTATTCATGAATCTTTGGACAATGACGTCGCACCTCTAAAAAAGTGAAGGTCAAGCAAAACATACAATTGTAATTATTTCAATATTTTTGTTTCATAAGGAAAGTTTGACCGTAGTCATATCACATAGATAAACTGTATGCAGCGTACCTTCATTTCAGCGTAATGAGATTCAGTCATTATATAGCATATATATAATAAAACAGATTTCAACAGAGTTCAATATTTGCATACCATACTAAAAAAAATATTCATATATAATAAATCAGTTAAATAATTTATAACAAATATACAAAGCAAACAAGTACTCATTTTAATATGCAATCTGAATAAGTCACAAAAGCAAGAAACCTTTTCATATACAGACGACAATTGTAACAAGGAAACTCTTTTAAAAAGCACTTCTCTACATAAAAGACTCTTATCACACCCTTATTCATGTGATACGCAGACAGTATTCAGCTCTTTCTTTAATTTGTCATATGTTGGTATTTGAACAGGTTTTTATCATATTTATTAAACTTACTTATCATTTTGAGATATATCAATATTCTTGCTAAATATACTGAGCCAAAGTTAGCTTTAAAACTGTGAACAGCGTCGTTTAGGATAAACGCTTTGTCTACATTTCACTCAGCGTAGCACAATCAACAGAGTGAAAGAAATTGACACTCTCGTCCAATCAGGCAGAGTGTTAAATAAATCTTTCATTTTGATAAATTATCTATAATGCGTTATCAAGTAGTTTGATTTGCAAACTGAAGTCACGTGGCATAGGAAACGAAAACGAATTTAGACGGCGTTCGCCGAAAAAGGCTTAATAATTGTCAGTGAATTTGAAAGTATATCGAAAATTTATTAGTAATATCTTTATGAATGTGAATATAGGGGTAAGCATGTTTGTTTTCCTGTTACAACGCCTTTAGATTTCCGAGTATTTGGTTGGTGATAGAACCGGGTAGAGCAAACGTACCAATGTATCACAAAGGAATCTGATGTTATAAAATGAAACAAATGTGAGCACAAGCTATAGACGTTTTAGCCTGACATATTCAATCGACAGTATTTGTTTATTATAAATCCATCGTTTTGAATTACAGATCTCTTCTTCATGCTCAGTCTTCTCACCACGAAGAAAGTTATTTTTATATTTTAATTTGTAAAACATATGAATGACTAATGTTTCAGTTCCAAGATACTAGCTTTCTTTTCACAATGTAATCAAGGACATCCTGTCTGAAACCAAGTATCAGAGGTGTAAATTGTTATGATCTGATTCGTTTTCAACTGTTGTTTTGAACAGGAAGTGAGAGTGTGGAAGCAAAGCCAAAAAATATAAGATTCGAAAAAGAAATAGCGTGCTGAATTTTCAGAAATAAATAATTAAATTACAAATACATAAATATGATGATAAATGTCTGACCGATAGTATAAAAAGGAAAGAAACTACAGCAAATCAAAGACATGGTGTATAGAGTAACTAGTTGAATTCCTTCAGATCTGTTCTGTTTTGTTTATTACCGTACATGTTCTGTGTACACCTATACTGTGACCAATATTTCAGTTATTCCTCTAAAATGGTCCTATTTAACAATCACCGCGTGGACAAAAAAAAATATATATATATCATATAATGAATTATCACCAGTATTGAAATAGTTTCTTTAGGAGCTGGAGAAGCATTCCATATATGTAAATGTTACTTTCAACAGTATTTCAGTCATGTAGCGGTGGTCAATTAACCTAATCAGTGTTTCTGGGTATAAGCCTTTAAGTATTAGCCTTTTCCCCGTAAGTAACTGCCAAATTTTCCATATGATTCAGAAGTGGAGGACGAAATTACTCCTGACAATGTCTTTTATCAAATCATCATGGAAAACATACACCTCTCCTGGGGATCAAACTTACGACCCCGCGATCCTTAGATCTGCGCTCTCCTAATTGAGCTAAAATACTTGGTTGTAAACATGACAGTAAAGTGATTTTAACTGTTTATGTGAGAAGTTTTATATATATTTATATGTAATTCATTTTCGTTGTAGTCTTCCTCCTCAAAACCAACCATATTTTCCCTTTGGCACACATTTATCAAAGGGTGAACAATATGTAAATAATCTTTTGATAGTCAGTTCAAAGCTTAAATTCAAATTTTATTGCTACCTGACTTTTGTTTTTATCTCTGTCAAATTTTGACAGATTTGAATGAAAATTTGACACATTGTTTAATAACCAGTTCAGTTAAATAAACATAACAGCAATATCAACTGTGCGTACACTCATTGAGCCATGACAGTTCAAATAAGGTGACCTAAAAATAAAACGTCACAGAATGGATGCAACTTGGTGCTGGTCTCTACGTGGCAAGTACTGCAATCTGCAGTATTAAACAATTTTGTCATTAATTAGTGTCATTAATGACATCACAAACCGGATATAAAATAAATATGTTCATATTGAAAATATTGACGGATGTGCCATTTCAACTAAACATAGTTGAACATTCAGAATATGATACTTTGAATTTCTGCTGTGATACTAATTATGTGACTTTTAATTTAAGGGTTACCTTATTGTAACCCTTACTGTTAAATGAATATGATTCAGGCTATGATCATTTTTATGTCCTATTATAATAAAATAGTCATTAAACGTTGTGTAGAACATCATTCAAATCTGTCAAAATTTGGCGATAAAAGAAAAAATCAGGTGTGGAGTTAGAAAAGTTGTTGAGTTTATTATTAATAAATGCACTATTTTGCTTCCTTTAGTACCTTATAAGTCATTTTCAAAAGTTCATTTTTGACCTTGACATGTCTGTGACCTTGAAATTACATTAAAATAACCCTTGGATACGACAGTACCAAAAATAGTTTTGCAGCTGATCCACATATATAGATTGGCAAACATATCAAGTATGACACACTTTGCCATCGTATGCCACTTTTCCTAGATATATATATTATTCTATATAATATATATATTATATATAGTTTTAATATTATCATCAGTTTTATTTACAAAATACAAAAGGGCGTTGAAAAACAATATTTAAACCAATTTAGATGTTTATATGAAAATAAAACGAGTGAACAGCGGTATAGTTTATTTATAAATGCACTCATTTGACCTTTGACCCCATTATACTGTAATGAGGAACCCTATAAGGCGACAGCCCCTTTTGAATTTCATGTTTGATCCTAAGGAACACTTTTATAATAATATCCGAGCATTAACAAAAAATGCCATCAGAAGTCACATTTTCCTCAGATATTGGCAGACTATAAGGTCAAGGTCATACTTAGAGGTCAAATGTTAAATTCAAGAATGACTTTGTCCGGAGCATTTCTTCTTCATGCATAGAGGAATTTTGATGTAACTTGGCACAAATGTTCACCACCATGAGTCACCCTTGTTTTTAGAATTGTGTCCCTTTGTTATTACTATAAATAGCTTAACTTAACTTAATAAATAAATAACTTATTTATTAAAGGCCGTAGGAAAAATCGAGACCAGTTTTCTGTGGTACAACATACATATTACATCCAATTTTAGGTGTATTTTGACCTGCCTCTACCTAGTAAAGAGTTTTGTGTGGACCTATATTATATAGATTTTATAGGATTAATTTCCCTTTGTTTTTACTATGAATAACTTAATATATGATACCTTTTTTGATAATCGGCCAAAAAATGTCATACGAAAACAACTGTAGGTTTTTATATATACAAATTTTAATCCAAGTGTTTTGTTATAACATATTGTATATATAGTACAATATTGTTTATACATTATTATTAGGTTATTTAACATTGTTCTGTACAATACGGAGATATATTTGGACTCGTACCCAGCTGAGAAAACCATATTGGACGAGCCGCTAGGCGAGTTCAATATGGTTTTCTCAGCTGGGTACGAGTCCAAATATATCTCGTATTGTACAGTACAATGTTAAATAACCTTTTTATTCTATATCTATTTTATCTTACTATAACAATAGTTTAAATTAAAAATGTTTAACTGAATATTGTATTCCTGCCTTTTCTAGTTTTTCCCAGCTTGGTATGAGTGCAATGTATATATTATACAGAACAATGTTAGACATACGTAATTCATTGAATGTTTTTTTTTTCTTCGTCATCAAAAAATGTATATGGTGCAACCTCCCTACAACAGCCATTTGGCGATTTGGCTGGTAATAACACTTAGCTGAGATATTATGCCCACAAACATTGTCAGCAAGTTTGGTGAAGATCGGATGAAAACTGTTCGACTTAAAAGAGCGGACAAGGCTAAATTCTCCGTTTTTCGAGTAATTCAAGGACTATAATCAAAGAGTGCCTGGTACAATTTGGCTGGTTATCTAAACTGGCCGAGATGTAATGCCCACAAACATTGTCAGCAAGTTTGGTGAAGATCCGACGAAAACTGAATTATAGAGCAGACATGTTTTGGATGCTGACCGCCCGTCCGTTGCCATTCATAATATTCTCCACTTTGTTTCTTAATTGTTAAATAAAAACTGCTGAGGTAGCTATTCAGACAGTCAGGGCTGATACTAATTTCTAGGTTTCGTCCGGAACGGCTTCATTAAGCGACTTTTCAAATATTCCAGCATCTGATGCTCCTTTTTACTGTATTTTTAAGTTTTTGATTATTAACGAACGTTTTAATATCTAAATCAGGTAGCATTGTTATCCCTTGAATCGTTTTTGTGTGTTGTAAACAAAAACAAAACTCAAATTAAATCCAGATGTCAAGACGCATAATCAAGCTCTGTACATAGAGCGCCTACTTCATCCGATTTACATTCAGAACATTTTCACGCGTTTCGGGCTTTATCGTATATTTAACATGGGACCGTTGAGCCGTCCAAATACAGAAAATACAGAATTTTTTTACGCGCGTGCCTCCAAATACAGAAAATACAGGATTTTTGTACGCACGTGCATCCAAATACCGTAATATATTGTACGGTCACGTGTTGCAAATGAACGTTCGCGATTGGATAGATAAAATAGGTATAGAATAATGACAGATATTAGTTCATTATGTTATACTGCAGTAGAGAAAATTAAGTGCCTTCCAGTAGGGGACTTTGTATTGCATGGCAATATTTCATACATTTGTTTTTACAGTTTCAAAAGCCTGACATTGACCTTATTGCTTCTCGTTTGAGAATCAAGTTACATAAATATGCGTCATGGACTTTCGACGCTGATCCCTGATCCGTGTTTACAGACGCGTTTTCCTTGTTTGGCCAAACTGGAAACCGTTCATTTTCCACCGTTTCGTTTACTTGGTATGGTATTGAATGAAATCAAGAGAAGCCTTACTTGTATGCCCGTTATGGCAAAATCAGACATGATTTCCGTTGTTTTAGAATCTCCTGTTTCTGTCCATGTCAGGTTATCAAGACAAAACGATCTACTCATGCTCACACACAACAACGAGGTTTATCCAATGAGAAAAAGTCCCCAACTGATCGGTATTATCATTTCAGGACAGAACTACAGAGTAATTGAGTTCCGAAACTCGCTGTTGACGCAGTTATCAAAGGTGGCGTCAGGTGACATTTAAGCAATATTCCTGCGCATGGTTTCGATGCAGTCTCCGGATGTGTAATCCCATTGATCCTTTTGAAATAGACATAATTTCATATCTTGTGTACTTAAATGAAAAATAAAATCTTACTGTGTTATTAGTTTGCACCCGTCATAAATTTTGGAAACGGTTAAATTGTTGAACCCAACACTAAATATGAATATATACTGTTTGAGCAGATTTATGAATGATGTATTTATTGAATTTTCAAAATACAGATATTTTTCTACTTCTGGTGTTGGCAAAATATTGGATCTCTTGACGTCTTGGGTCGCTTGCAATCATTATCGTTGAAGTTAGTGACGCTTTCACGGACGATTTTGATTGGTTCGCTACGATTTGTCGCGAAACGACACTGATTGGCTGAAACGTTTTACCTGTAATGTAACCAAGCTTCAAATATCGGCGAAATGTGCCAGAGGTTCATCCGGGGAACCATGGTAGACCTCTGGTATGCGAGAATGAATTCTTAAAACAAAGCTAATTTGCAATCAGTTAGAACATGGAAACATGACTTCACACTTTCTAAAAAGTAAGAAAAGATAAACAGTTGTTCATATCTTTTAATTACAAATCTGTATCCACCAGTACTTTGGCTCGGTGGTTAAAAGGTGATCTTTTGTTCGAAGTTTAAAGCGCATTCTTTCCGTGGAGCTGCTTCACCTGCAGCAGCTAGAGCAAGTTGTAAACTGGCCGAAGCTTAAAAACTGCCACCAGCAAAATATTTTAAAACGTTTTTATCTAAGAAATCTGGATGACGATAACCCAAATAGATTTCAGCTATGTGTATTTAGTTGCTATTGAATGTATTATCTTTAGACCACAATAATTTTGTAGTGTTCGAAAAACCATATCAGCAGTATTATGTAGTTGTTGTGTTACTGTGTAGAACTGCAATTACAAAAAAGGAGAGATAAAGACTGAATATATGTTCCCTTGTCAGGGAAAGATTTTTTTAGACAGAATTTACATTTTATAACAAAGAACTTCAATACTTGTTATAGTAAACAACTGTAATAAACATGTCATATATTTGTAATGGCCTATATTCTAGTTTGTTGAAGTGACAGGACCTTGTTTAGGTGAAATTAATACAGAAAATCTTGAATACATCTTTGATTCTTTGAATGTTCAGTTTTTGTTGTATTTGCTTTAAGTATGCTTGTATATTAGTGCCGTAGGCCATCGAAAAGAATGGACCCTCCATCCAAGCATTTAGTTATGGATGGGAATTATTATTGGATAATGGCGAAAGGCTGAAATATACACTCACTCTCTTAAACAATAGTCCCTACCCTAGGCACTTGCTTTATACCATATACATGGGAAACAATAACGATTTGTGAGAAATAAGGGAGAAAGATTCAAACAAACAAGGATAAATATTCAACAGAGAAAATAAAATCTCCAAAAACGTTCCAAAAACGCAGCCTTCTCAAACGTTATCTTAGCACGCGGACGCGCACATGACTCACAAATACACACACGTACATAAAGCAAACACACAAGAACAAAACGAATAAAGAATGGAACACAGTGGGGCCCCGCCTTGTAACGTTCAGTGGCAAAACCACCACTTGGGAAATTAAACAGGTTTATGGTGCACCAAACCTCAATCGTACCGCTACTACTTTTAGTCAAAGAAAAGCTGGTAAACAGTTTTGTTTCCTTCCGAGAAATTTCTTTAATTGTTTTATGTCTTTCCTTGCTGTATGCATTATCTCCTGTAGTTTGCTAAACAACTTTTAAATGCTATAAGATGCGCATGTGTTCCAGTACATATCGATGTGGTCACATGGCAGATCAAGTGTTTTGACTCCTAAAGAGCGGCAGTTTCATGGGTCATTGAAGTGATTTACTTGTATATTTCGGCCATTCTCCATTAATGCCCCCATCCATCACAAATTATTTTTGCTTCATATACTTTTAGATGGTCATCTTTTAAATCACTTAACGTTTCTGTTCTATAGGGATTACATATCAAATATTTAGTAAATAAGGACACTAAGCTATCATTTAACACTTAATAAAGCTGAGAAATCGAGTTTGAAATTTTTAGATATCATCTCTTACCACAACTGAAATAAATATGACGCTACCAATTGTGCTAAAATCCTACAAAGGTGGCAACAGTTACAAAAGAGGCGATTGGTGGGTAGCTTTACATTCATTTGAGTCCTTGACGCTGTTCACGCAGGAGTCCCGGTTTGAATGCAAGCAGAGGCACAAAAATATGTCACTTGTTCGGATCAGCACACTCGGCAATGCAAATTTCTAAGACAGTAAAGAGAATCTTTTAAATGGACATGTATCCAGCTTAATTTTGTATCATGTTTCCTTTCCTTAATCTTATATAGAAATATTAAACATGGTAAAACTTATCAGAATTAACGCTTCAGTCATTCGCTAAAATTCTCAAAGGTTTACAAAATCATAAAAAGTATACCATCTCAAACGTTACTTTTGTATAGGTATATCAAACGTCTAAGCAGATAAAATAGAATTCTTCACAAAAAGCACACAGGTCACAAAAGATGACTTTATCTTACTTATTTGCAATAATCTAACAAGGCTTACATCAATATGAGTGAGTTCAATTTTTTACAGCAAAGATGCTTGTCCGTTTTAAAAAACAAATATTGTCGATTGAAACTGTTTCAAAACAACTACAGTGCATTCGCGATGCTACGAATCGCAATTTAACGAAATACTGGTATACTACGAAAAGGTGTTGTGGTCCCGGCTGCTTTTCTTCTGATTTCTATGATACAAAGTCGCGGTTTTATGAAAATGCAATTTAACGAAAAATGCGCTCCTACGAATGTATTGTTATGCCCTTAAAGCCTGTTTTCAACTTGTTTTAGTTGCGATTTTACGAATACCTGTATTGTCACAACGGCGTGAAAACACTTGAGAGTGGAAAATGTCACTATCATTTAACTGGGCGTAAACAGTAATTAAAGTGTGAAAACGTAGTAATTAAATTCGAAACGCATACGCTGTACACTATGACACAAGTAGGTGGTTAATTTTTTCTCCTAGAACTATCAGATCGGATGGCATACCAGTCACACTTGCTTCGATATCTATACGTCTCAAACAATCATTGCATAAAGAATATTAAAGTCCTGATCGTCTGTATAATGTCGTTTTGTTATTCTGAACTATTCAATAAAGGGTAGCTGAGGGTATCGGAATATGCAACTGCGAATTTTGTTCTCGTGCAACAATGTACCCTGTATATGTTTTATGTACAGTGAATAAAAAGTGAAGAAAAAAAAACGTTTAATATTCTAGATACCAGATTCGAATAAGATTTGTAGTAAACCCAGATGTACATATAAAATTGGTATACATGTACTCCGATACGAAAATCACATGTTTAAATACTTCCGGTTACGACGTGTAGATATTAAGGTGCTGTGTAACGAAATTTCCTATGCTACGCTCGAACGAAAATGCGGTATTACGAAAAAAAACGGCCGGTCCCTTGGCTTTTCGTAGGATCGCGATTGTACTGTGTATTTCTAAGATTTAATGTTACAGTAGGTACTGAGCGGTGGCGCGATGATCGGCCAATCGATTAAAATGTGTTTAACAGTAAGCTGTTCTTGGCATGGTACACATTCAGGTTGATATTCTTTCCTCAGAAAATAAGAATAAGTCAAACGGGTATGGCCTATTCGACAGCGAGAAAGAACATATTCCTCTCTTGGAACAGTACTGTTCATCTGGTATCATTAACCTTAATTACGTTTGACATCATGAAACTAAGTATTGTTCCATGACGATTGTCATTTAGATAAAATATATTTATTCACATTTGGTTTAACTTCGGTGTTTGTTGATTAGTAATGAAAAGCATATCTGTACTGAAGTATCATTAATACCAATATGACTACAAATTCAACAAAATATGATAATCATTGCCCTCTTTGCAAAATAGTGCAAGAACCGTAAGCAGAATGCTTTTAATGAATAGATTTTCCATATTTCGGTTGAAATTGACTGTAAAACTGAAAATGAGTCAGAAAGATTTTTCTTTACTGTACTTTGACACAAAATTTTGAGCTAAATCTTAGGTATTGCCTCGACTGAAAACATGGTTGCGTTATTTGGGAAACATTTCGATCTTCCAAGTCTTACAGTCATTAAAATTGGCTGCATGTGGCTCGCTACAATTCACACAACGGTGGACGACTTTAAGTGTCATGGTCATAAAAATTGCCTATTTGGCTGCTTTTTTGGGGGAGTGGGGAATGTATAGTCTTTCTCTGGTTATATAGATATTGACGTTTGTACGCAAGTATCCAACGTTTGCAAAGGAAGGTGGAAACGAAATGCTAAATGTAAAAAAATATAGCGTTTGTGTTGATTTCTTTTCCAAGTTGTTTGAAATTGATTGAGTGTGCATTAAGGCCATTTTTGAAATAAAAAACTTTCTGTCTTAGATAATCCAGCAAGATCAGAATGAAGCCCCTTGCGGAATTCAGAGTACGGTGTTCAAAACACGTACATGGTTGATTGAAAAATGATATCATGCCTGGCAGATTTTGTGCGTGACTTGGCTCTTTAACCTCTATGAGTAGGTCCCATGACCAGTTACAATCTCAAGTGTTTTATTCAATCACAAAAGAAGGGATGCTGGTTATTTAAAATGTCTCGACGGTAGAATTTATTACGCGAAATTTTGGAAATGCGATATTGGAGGTCAACGACCTGTGGGAAAAAATTCTCACCTTCCGTGCAGTCAGTGTCTGTTTCGGTATGCAGTCGTTTTCTTAAAATTTTGGTTATCATTATTAAATGAGTAAGATTTGTCCCTCGCAGCCCAAACCCGCCTCAGAGTCCAAGAAGGGAACATGTAAGCAGAGCGGATTATATCAGGGATACTTTATTGATACACTCAGAACGATATTTTGCAGTCTTGTTTATATCACAACCTCTATTGCAAAAATGAAATAAGATTGAAGGATTGCTACTTTAGCTTCCCGATTGGCCCTAAGCCACCACACTCTAAGAAACAGAAAACAAAATACATATTGTGATGAACTGTTAATCATTTTGTGTGAATTAAATGTGAAGTTTGCTTAAAGCAGTAAAAGAAGCTAATGAATTAAGTAGCATTTTTTGTGCAAAGTCAATTTGCCTTAAACGCAGATATTTATAAAATGTAGAAATAAAAACACAAAAATACAACTTACATGAAGCAAAAGATGTAAGCGTAACTTAATATAATTTTCTAGGGCTGGGCATGACTAGCCATTTAATCGTATTGGACCAATACGACCGCTAAAATGTCTCCACCAAATTAAGATGACGAAGAGGTGTATTGGCACTTACATCCTAAAAATTGGAAATACACATAAAAACAAACTTGTATCACATCGCCGGGGTGATATGAAGCACCTCAACATCCAGGATCCTCCTCACCTTCCACGGTAAACGGGCGGCTTCATTTGCGGGGAAGTCGTACCCCTCTGCATGGAGATACAGCAAGCATTTTCTATCCCCCTGTCTTCAAGTGATACAGCATGAGGCAACCAAAAGTCCAACAGCATTTATGCGGTATTCTCTGCTTAAGAAAAGCGTTAAATCGAATCAAAATTAAATGCCACCACATTTGGGTTTACAGATCGTTGTTTCTTCTACAAAAATGTCATATGATTAAAACAAATCATGTTTTTAAAACTCAGTAAGTGAGTGTCCTCAAGCTGAGAATAGTCTTTTAAATGCAATGAAAAATCAAGTACAAAAGCTCGGCAGGAAGTCTCATTTAAAGAATACCGCCCATTACACAGCACTCCGCCAATTGTGTATTTGTTGATAGACACACGTACATAGTGACTAAGCACATGTACGCATTAACACAAACAAATGCAATAATAACAAAATAATAATAAAAAAAGAAACACAATCATACATGAAGAAGGAACAAAGAAGTGGTACAGCCACGGAACACACCACTGGGGAGTTTAAACCAAGCATTTCTAATTAACCCAATCCGTGTTCCTATGTTACAAGACAGTGTTAATAAACTGTTTCCTCGCCACGCGGAGCAGTTACCTCATGAATACATTTTAAAATAACAAACTGTGTTCATGTAAAGATGTAAATTAAAGCCCGTGGAAGCATTAATATGAAGTCAGTGAATGTAGCTTAGCCAGAGTACCAACGGAAACACCATTACGGACAGGACGAAGCAGGCCAGGGACAAATAACAGACAAATCCGTCCAAAGTGGGGAATTTAAGAGCTAGCAAACATGGATTCCCCAACCAGTCAAGTCATCGCACAATCAAAGAAGTGGTGACCAGCTGTAAAAGGGTTGAACCCTTAACATGCAGTGTGTCTCAGAACATTACGGTCATAACCTCTTGCAAACAAACGTTTCATAATTTCAATATATGATGGTCTGAAATTGCCCCGGTCACGAGTTATACACAAGTTTATAAATCACATCTACATGGAAATCAAGTTGTAAAATACATTTTCGCAGAAGAGCCGTTGGGTTATTTTTGAATTTCGTCACTAATTACGAATAACGGTGATAAAATATAGCAAAATATTTACGAGTTTTGTTTTGTTATAGTAATTTTACACAGAGTAAAGCATATAACCTAACTACAGGCCCTGACAAAAATAAATATAAACCCAATAAAATAAAACCATTTGAATTGAAATATCAAAATTAAAGTCATCTCTGTTTTCTTAGCTTCTGTATATAATCCTTAGTTGTAAGGCTTGTTGGAAAATTTATGATGGTTAATATCAAATATATATTTTTGTGGTCATTTAATTGTTAACTATTGTTCTATAATCAGTTTTGTTTTATCTGTTTGACGATTTGATATACCGTGTAACACTATATTAGATTTCTATACTTTTCAGATATATATGTAACATAATGATACAAAAACAAAAGGTAAGGGTAGATTTCCCGGAATCACAGACTACCCAAAACACAGCCAGAGAGCAATGCGTCCCAAAGTAGTGCAGGAACTAAAAGAAACTGTAATGGAAATATATATTAGATAAAGAAATAAAAAAGAAACAAGTACATTTTAATTGTATGCCAAATACAAGAAATAGGTAAGGGCTAGATAAAGTGGTTGGGGTGTTGCGAAAAATGGGTAAGGGTAGATAAAAAAATTGGGGAGTTGGAAAATAACAACGAGTATTCAACAGAGAAAGCCACGCTCAAAAACCGCGGTCTCCCTAAAATGCAGCAGTGAAAACACACATATACACAGGACAAACACACACACGAACACACGCACTCGCGCAAACACACGCGCACTCACAAACGCACACACACAGCAAACAGTCAAACTGGAAGAGTAACACAGCTGGACACCACTCATGGACGGCCGGTTGCCTGATCATGATGGACACCTTTGATAAGGACATAACTTACACAATGTCGATGATTATGAAATAAAATATAACTCAGTTTATATATCATTAAATTGTATATGAATATAGGAGTTATTTGTCACCTTTTATCTTGGAACTGATTATCTTGGATGTTTTCAAGGCGGTTAAGTAGTATAAAAGATGTAATGATGTTTATGCAAAATTTGAATGTTTTAATATTCACCGTTACAGATCACCCGGATTCTCCAGTTATACAAGGCTTTACAAATGACACCTACAAAATCATCGAACATGAAATTACAAATCTATCCTGTTCAGTATTGGGTGGCAATCCCTTACCAGACATTTCATTTAGCTGTAGCATATCGGCTGAAGTAAGAAGACTAAACAGCTCTACGAGGAGAGATATGCTGTGGAACGTTACGCAAGAACAAAATAGCAAAACATGCATTTGTACAGCCATTCAGTCAAATTGGAGGAGAACATTAAATGTCATCTTGGAAGTTCTGTGTAAGTGTTTTGTATGTATTAAAATGTTAAGAGTACATTTATGTATAAAGTGATTAAAGCATCTTATTTAATTAGTATTTGTGTGTGAAAAGGTTATACTGCTTTTTTTCTTAAAGCGACTAACCCACACTTCGCGGTGTGAGAAAAAAATCAAAAGTTTCCTATACGTCACCTTAATATCGCATATTTGATGTTGTAACAATGTATTTGTCATCGAATTCTGTTGAAGTAGTTGTTTTCCTAACAAATTAAAAGTAAAAACATGCATCTACTATTTCTGATAAGGGTTTCCCGGTTTATAAAAGAACAGAATTCCGTTCAGCGAGCTCCTTGCAAACATCACGTGACAATGAGAGAAAATAACATCAACATGATAATCAAAAGAGCGCACACGTATAGGTATCGCATAGTGTTATGGCGTTTTGAAATATAAACAAACAAAACAATATCATAAAATGAAGTCAGTACACTACGGTTACGATGCAGGCAGTGATTCCTCGTTGGCCATTCGTATTATACTTTTTCGTCGGGGGTTCGATTCCCAGACTCTTAAAAATTTGGTTTTAAAACTGTATATAATTTCTTTTTCTTTTCTCTTCAGTACTATTCTGCGAAGAAAGCATCTAGTTAGTTAATTTAGTTCTAACTTGTTCTAACTTGTTCACTAACTTATATATGTCACTATTTACACGTAACTATGTTTAATTACACTCAGCCTTAAATAT